>NC_081143.1:20114321-20404321 GCF_958295425.1 Solea solea | reverse complement strand
CCACAACATATACAGTATTTAAAGAAACGTCTATACGGCCCGAGCCGTAGTTAAATATTTAAATATTTCCCTAATGTTGTCTTTTCCTCCTCATCTCCAGAGAATGGCTCTTTGGCCTCGGTTTCCTCGTGCAGCCACTAAAGTTTAGAAGTCTTCTGCCAACAGCAGCTCCAGCAGAAGGAGTTTGTTTTGAGGAAACTGTTGAACTAAGACTCCCCGGTCTGCTCTGACACACACACCAAGACAAATTGATGTCTGATGGGTTTTGCTAAGATAACAGAATTGACTCATTAGGACTGTCTACACACACACACGCACACACGCATGTGCGCGCGTTTGTATAGCATTCATAGTGAGGACACATCATAGACATAATGCATTCCCTAGCCCCATACCCTTACCTTAACCATCACAACTAAGTACTTAACCCTAATTCTAATCCTAAAACCAGGTCTTAGACCTGATTTTTAGGAGTGTCAGAATGTGAGGACCAGCCAAAATGTCCTCAATAAGTTTTTTGTTAATCACCTAGAGACCCATATAAGAAAGCACACACACACACACACACATCCATTGCATTCATCTGGACAGCCAAAACAAAGCTTTACCTGCAACCATAAACAGTTAATGCCTAACTGTATGTCCTCATTAGGAACAAGTTTTTGTCTCTCTTGACTACTGGTCCTGACAAGGTCAGTGTCTATGTCAGAAGAGGTCAGAAGGAACAAATACAAGTACACACACACTGTACATCATAGACATAATGTATTCCCAAGCCCCCTCACCAGAGTGCTTAACCCCTAACCCTAAAACCAGGTCTTATCCCCGAAAGAGGCAGTTAAAGTTGTGTCAAAATGTCCCCACAAAGACAGGTTTACTTGACAATTGGTCCACACACACACACACACACACAAATCCTGTGAGTATATTAATTATATTATTTATATTATAGTACTCATTGTCTTTATACTGTATATAGATCAAGAAGTAAAAAAAAAAGGTATTTATGTCCTAAAAGATACAGGTCGATTCATTGTTTTGTCAACCACTGCAGACACAGCAGTAGTAAAATATCCATTTTTTTTCAAAGAACAACAAATAATTGATGAAAATGAATCGCATTATCTATCTATGGGGTTTCTTACCTCTTTTTATACTGCTGACGCTGAGATTTCACGCTTGTAACTGTGTGTACAAATCATTTGTTTTTGTATGATCACAAACCCTTCATGGAACATTTCATGACATATGTACAATATACGTATATATATATGTGTGTATATATATATGTATACACAATTAGGCAAGATAATCCTCAGCTATGAAATTGGCAGGATATTTATATAATCACGTTGTTTTAAGTGATGTTGCAGTCGACCTCCTCCCTCCTTCTTGTGTGTGGACGGAAAACAGTCGGTCGTCTGTGTTTATGGGAACTTTCAGTGTCTTTGCTCTTTTCAAACAGTGGGCTAATAAAAGTGAGTGGCATATTGTGATGAAGGACAAGTTTGCCACTACAAAAAAACAATCTTGGACTGAACTCTGCACTGCTCTTCATCTGTTACGTTCCAACACGCTGTTATTATGCATCCATCAGATGTCACAGTGAGTTCAAGTGGTAGAGATCACTGCTGCGGCTCAGAGCGCCGTCGCTCCCGTTTGGAACAGTCAGTGTCATGTCGTGTGACCTTTTTAACGTCATAACTAACAGTATATGGAAAATCTATATCACTCTGGTTTTTGATTTAGATTCTTTCCTAAAAAAAACCCTTCCCTGATTTTGATTTTGATGATTTTGTTAAAAAAAATGTGAAGATGTTTTCTAAGTTTATTAGAAAGGGGATTCTGGTGTTAAATTCAGCATCGTACTGCATGTAAACCATGCGAATAAAGCTAATATGCCTGTTATCAGGTCTTTATATCAGCACATAATCACTCTGAGAGGACATAAATGACATTATTTATAGAATCTCACTAAGGAGACTTTGTCTGTGGTGGAAAGTCATCAATCACTGTCATTAAACTACATCACATACAGTCTGGTCGTCCAGCAGCGACGTATACTACCTACCACATTATATACAGTGTGTATCATGAAATCATGACAGACTGTATGTTTTTGTCTGACTGGATTGTGTTCTTAAAAACCCTGATATAGGACCATCTATAAGAATAACTTGACCTGACCTCCTCCACGCCTCCTTGTTTGTTTCCCATAGTTTTTTGCAAACTACACAGATGGAGTGAAGGTCCAGGAGCCGCTGCACTCTTTAACACTCTGCATTTCTCATTGTGGAACGTCCAGTATTCCAATTCATTCAGCAAAAGATTTGCACAATTTCCTTTCTGCTCTTGTTGTCATGGCGTCCTGCAGCAGCGCTTTACAAATGTCAGCTGACCTCTCCTTCCCCTCGGTGTCCCAACACTTTTCATTCATTCACTACAAAAAAACGACTAATTGGGGTAAATATCCCTGTCATGTTTAAGGCATTTAAATTCCTGTCTTCCCCTCAAACATCCAGTTTCCAATAGCTGAGACAGAACCAGAATCTGTGTGGAGAAGTCTGGAAAACTCAAAGCAACTGTGTTGCATTTCCCACATCCATCCTCCAAGACCTATTTGCCAAACTGTGTTTACTACTGGCAAGCAGAGCATTAGGTCTGGATCTCGTCAGCGGTGCAGCGGCAGCAGCAGCAGCAGCTTCTTGGTGTCCAGCCAGTGGTGAATAGAGTAATGCTGAACCTGAAACTGTGGGTCTGTTCCGGTTTAGTTCTGACAGTTTGGTTTGGTGATAGTTCAGTCTGCAGGTGGTAGTTGAAGACAGTTGAAGACAGTTGAAGACGGACATTCGCCTGGATTTCATGTTTTGTTTCCAGCAAAGAAATCCTCACATTCAGATAATATTTATACTGTGTAAAGTTGTTTTTACTGCACGACTATCTAAAACATATTTCCAAACTGAAAGTTGAGAAAGCATGACATTTGATATTCTTGTTTTTTGTTTTGTTTTTTCATACAGCTCCAGGAAACGTTGCTCCGCTTAAATAGAAACTGCTAACCTGAACTTCAACTTACGTTTAAAAACAAGACAGTTTCCACATGTTGGCGCTATTTCTCAGCAAACAGTTACTGTTCAAACACAAAGCTCCTGTTATTGAGTTTGACACGTTTGGCTTAAACACGAAGGCTGCTGAATCTGTTTGGATATAACGCGTGAATTAGACAATTGCTGCACGGCTGGAAGGTTAATTTTTATTATTTCAACAGCCACTTGTTTTGCATGTATCTTTGGTTGCTAGGTAACATTCTACTGCTGGGGTGTCCAAACTTTTTTTAACGAGGGCCAGATTTCCGGGGACCAATGGTCCTTTTTTTTCCCCTCTTTTTTTTTTAACAGTAACATTTACATATCAATGAAATTTGATTTTCATCATCACAATTATCATTTTTAAATGCAAATGTAACCAAATCTAAGCGGCTGGAGTCAAATAACATAATATGAGATAAGTGCATATAGCCGTCTCTTTTAAGCAGTTTTTTATCAGTGTTTTCATAAAAGCCTTTCCTTTTGCATTTTTTTATTTCGAAAAAATACACAGTTACTATTTTTGTTTTACATTTTAATCAACATTGTTGTTTTAAATGAACAACTGAACACAGAACCTGCACCTAAACGAACAAACCATAAAGATGAAATATAATATTATAATAATAATAATAAAGATCAATTAAGTTTAATTAAGAAAATAAAGAGATATATTTCTATTTGTCTTTTAATTTAACTTTGAATGTAATTTTACACAAAGACGAATGCTTTTATTTGGACAGTTTTTGTTTTTTTTTTACATATAAACTGTATATATATCTGCTATCCTTTAGCATTAAAATAACAATAAGGACTATAAATAAGCTCTAAATTGTTTGACAAATGTTTGCTTGTGCCAAGTTGACATGGTGAAAGATATAAAGAAACTATAATACTGCTTCACTGCTTCCTTGCACTCAGTGTGAGATAAATCCAGCCTGAGGAAACCGTTCACCGGGCACCAGGAGACATAAGGACTTAGAGCAGGGATCACTGTCTAGAGCGTTCCCCTTAAATCCCCCTTAAATTACACTTATAGATATTAAGAGGCGGGATAGGCTTTTCCAGTTCACAATAAAGGTTTGTTTTTATGAAGAAGAAAATATAGAACAGGAGAGTAAATCTCCAGGTCAGTGTGGGGAGAGCATATTACACGAGGACATTTTATGTAGACACTTTGTGTTTCTCTGTTTCTTCCTCTCATTGTTGTCTCTCGCTGCAGCTGAGTTTATGTATGTGAACAACGACTTGTGATTTGTTCTGACTCTGCACATTACCTGTCAAGTACAACATGTGGGACGGAAGGAAGTATTGAGTTAACGTGGGTTTCCAGTGGGTCGTGCATCACGTATGAAGTCTCAGCCTCCTCCTGTAGCGTCACTGTGTTGACAGCAGGAGTCATTGAATGTCACACGTAAACGTGAAACCCGACTCCTCACACGTCTCCTCTCTGTAAATCCGTGCTCCTCACTGTCCAAGTATGTTCCGCCGTGGTGTTGCCAAGAGAGTGGATCTCAGATTTCAACATTTGTCAGGATGAATGATGTTTTTGTTTAGTTTTTTCCCCTCAGATTTAGCCAAATAAGTTCCATCAAGATTTGTGAGTCATAAGTACTCGGGGTGACGGTAGCTCAGTGGTTGTGGGTTTGATTCCCAGCTCCGCTAGTCTATGACACCGATGTGTCCTTGGGCAACACACTCATCCCCACATTGCTCCTGACGGCTGTGCCCGGCAGCGTGTGAGTGGGTATGAAAGATGAGTGGTAGAGAATGTGCTGCACATACAATAGATGTGTGCTATATGAACGTGTGAGTGAACGAGTGAATGGCAAAACTGAAAGCTTGACGTGTTTTTACTCCAATGGTCAGATCTGTCGGATTAAATGATATTTTCTACTTTCGTCTCCTATATGACAACTTATACTTCAAGAAAGAAACATGCAACCTAAACAACATGAACCTTGAAAGGAGTGAATGTCATTCTCACACCGTGTATGTGCTGTCTTTTAAACGTCCATCAAGTCTTCCATGGTGCACAGTGGCATGATCGCCACATCACATCCAGCTTCCAGGACCTCCACAAGTTTAACTGACAAGTGTAATAAATCAAGGCAGGACCTTCCCGATGAACCACATCAGGACAAATGGATCACGCCAGAACGCTAATTCCCCACCAGCCTCTGTATAAACACAGAGAGGGTGAGGCAGAGGAGCAGAGAGTAGCACAGGGTGAGGAAGGGTGAGGCCGGGCGATGAAGGATTGTCAGGAATTCACTGGCTGCTCAGGGAGGAAGTTGGGGGGGAGGGATTAGGAGAGATTATATATATATGTATATATGTATATATATATGTATGATGTATATATGTGTCCATGTATATATACATATATGTATGTATATATGTGTGTTTGTGTATATGTATATAGGCAATATGTATATGTATGTATGTGATATATGTATGTATGTATGTGTGTGTGTGTGTCTATATGTGCGTTTGTGTATGTATGTGTATGTATATACAGTATATACATACACATACAAGGCATACACATATATCTACACACATACATATATACATAGATACATATACAGATATATACACATACATATGTATGTATATATACATATACATGTATATATACACATGTATATATACATGTATATTTATGAGCAAATAAAAAAAAAAAAAACAGGCAAACAGGAGACAGGAAGGAGACAGAGTTTGAGGAAATAAAGTGAAGGAAATAGTGATTTCTCAGTGTTGGGACAAGCCAGTGTGTCAGTGAGTCATCGAACAAGACATTATAATCTTACCTGCTTAGTCACTGTAAGCAGACAGTGATTATAGGACAGAAACACCATGAAATGCATAAAGCCTCAATGTAAATAACTACAACAAAACCAATGTGAATTTGTGAATGTATGGATGTGTGCGGGAAAGACTTGGTTGAAAAGTTATGAGACGGTGTGTTACACTGATGCATGAGGTGCTGGTTGTGGATGGGCTGTGGCAGTCGGAGCAATACTTTAACACAGATCCTAAATATTGAACTCACCGTGTTTTTGAAAAGATGACACACGCACAGACCACACTTTGCATGCCTGCATGCGAAAATGCTTCATATTAAATAAACAGAATAAATCAGTCCATGATTCTCTGTCTGTCACCTGACGTGCGCAGCTGTCAGACGTGAAGAGGACTGTACATTTGTTTTTGTCTTAAATATATGTATCACCATTTGTTTGTCTATTTAAATTAAGCATTTTTGTCTCTGTGCATTTGAATTATGTTACTGTATCATTTTATTTTTTTTTGCTTTTTTGCCATTTTATCTTTATAACATACTTTTTTTTGTTGGATTTGTGTGTGTTGTGTTATCCTGGTTTGTTGTGCTTTGGATATCCAAGTCGTTTCGAGCAGCTCATTTAAACCACATGAGCATACTAATATTTTATAAAGCAGACCAGACTTAATAAAGTGAAAATCCGTTCAAGAATTTCCTTTCAGTATTAGTTTTTGTCGACTGTGCCCCGTCAGTTTTAAAGTAAGAAGCGTTTATGCTGTTGATTGAGTTTCCAAAACATTATTCAGTCTCCGTCAACTTGTGTTGAAAAATGGATTCTCTCCCATAATGAACTAATGTGCTTGTTTAAAAAAAACAAAACAAAAACAAATGAAAGTAGTTTAACCACAGGGTTTACATTTAAGTTCTGGCAAAGCTGAAAGAGCGTGGAGTTGGTTTATGCAAACTGCTCTGCTCAAATAAACCAAACACCAGCCTAATGCCACACACACACACACACACACACACACACACACACACACACACACACACACATACACACATGCCCCGTCTGCAGAGGAACCAGGGTGGACGTGGAAATGAAACAGACTGTGAGGACATTCAGTGGGCTCATGAACACATAGTTCACATGCTGTGTCATTGCTTTTTTATTATTCAAGTCAATCTCCTCTACTGCATTTACAGTTAGTTCATTATGTCTGATTTTTGTTTCTTGTTTCTGTCCAAGTGTCTTTTTTCTTTGTTCTTCATATTATTATTGTTGTTGGTATTAGTAGTAGTAGTAGCAGTATTGGTAGTAGTAGCAGTATTAGTAGTATTAGTATTAGTAGTACAGTAGTAGTAGTAGTTGTAGTTGTAGTAGTAGTAGTAGCAGCAGCAGTATTATTAGTAGCAGTAGTAGCGGTATTAGTAGTAGTAGTAGTATTATTAGCAGCAGCAGTATTATTAGTAGCAGTAGTAGCGGTATTAGTCGTAGTAGTAGTAGTAGCAGCAGTATTATTAGTAGCAGTAGTAGCGGTATTAGTAGTAGTAGTAGCAGTATTATTATTATTATTAGTAGTAGTAGCAATAGTAGTAGTATTAGTAGTAGTAGTAGCAGCAGTATTATTATTATTATTATTATTGTTGTTAGTAGTAGTAGTAGCAGTATTATTATTATTATTATTATTAGTAGTAGTAGTAGTAGCAGTATTATTAGTAGCAGTAGTAGTGGTAGTAGTAGTAGTAGTAGTAGTATTAGTAGCAGTAGTAGTAGTCGTAGCTGCTGCAGTAGTAGTAGTAGCAGTATTATTATTAGTAGTAGTAGTAGTGGTAGTAGCAGCAGCAGTATTAGTATTAGTAGTAGTAGTAGTAGTAGTAGTAGTTGTAGCTGCTGCAGTAGTAGTAGTAGTAGTAGTAGTAGTAGTAGTAGTAGTCGTAGCTGCTGCAGTAGTAGTAGTAGTAGTAGTAGTCGTGCCAAGTACCATCTAGGTATCAAGCATCCATTCCAACACAGTGTAGATACAGGTGAGGTCTGACACCTAGTGGAGGAATTGCTGCATTACTGACATGTTTTAGTATGAAACACTAAGACATTTTGTATTGAAAAGTAAAGTGTAACATGTTAAGTGTTATCCTAAGAGTTATCCTGCTCCTCATGTGCGTGTGCCTACTGTTACACCATGTGTGTAGTACTACATGCTGTTCTCTAAATATCAACGTGTGCCTGCAGGACTGTTTTTGATTGGTTCAGAGTGTCCTTAAACTGAGCATATGCATGAGTCACTGTTATGACTCCAGGGCCGTGTTGTGTGTATGTGTCTGCTGAGTGTGAGATGAGTAGCAGGTGTGCGTGCTTGATCGATGTGTGAGAGTCTGGGTGGATCCTGGGAGCTGATTGGTCCTGCACAGGAGCTTCCAGTATAAGAGGCCTGATCATGCCTTGAACCAGTTGACCAGTAGACATTTTGTGCTTGTTTTAAATACACCTTGAAAATAGTTTGTTTGCAGAGAAAGCAATGTTTTGAAAAATAACTTGGGTTGGTATATATTTAGCAGAGCAACAGTGATTTAAAAAAATGCAGGAAACTAAAGTTTATGCATTCACGGAAGCCGCAACATGATTTAAGAAACTGTTACTTCAGATGCTTTGTGGCCTGAACCAGAAATTGCAACCATTTAACTGCATTTTATTCCACTGTGCACTGTATGTACTCTATATCCAGAATAAAGGATGATTAGTTTTTTTTTTTTAACTTCACACAAACACTTCAAGTCACTTGAAATAACTCTATAGAGCAGTGTGTCTTGTTCTCTGAAGGGAGAGAGAGAAAAAGGTTTAATTAGATTCTTAACTAATTGCATAATATTTCCCATGATGCTGTGGGGTGAAGTGAGGCATGAGGAGAGAACAGAATGATGTCTTTGTTGCCCCCTCCTTCTTTTTTTCTTTTTTTTTACTGGTTTTGCTTCTGCAAACTCTGAAAATAAACACAAACACACAGGTGTAACAATAAAGGAGAGAATATTGTGGTTCATGGTTTCTGTGTTCATTAAAATTGATCTACACAATCCCAGTGATATCCTGGATATTTGTACATCTTTTGGAAGTGTTTAGGTTTGAATATTAATGTTCATATTAATTAAAAACTAAACTGAAAACAATTAAATTAAAATCCAGTAAAGGTTGTGATTTTACAATTAGAAACTATTGAAAACAGAATGTGTTTTTGAACATTAAATTAAAGCACTAAATTAAAAAAGAATATATACTGTATATATGTTCATATAATATTTATGAGAATAATATAAAGAGGTGTGTCCTGTTTCTTTAAAAGAAAACTCTTCATTCATGTGTCATCTTACAAAAAAAAGTGACACATTAGATGCAACAAACATGTACAATATGATGAATGTGATGCCATTTAAGGCTGAAATGAAGAAAATAAAAACATTTTCAAATGAAAAAAAAACAAGAGCGAGTTTCTCTTTGTTTCATGTCATACGTTTTGGTCCGTGCTCTTTAGAAGCTGAAGCCCGCACTGGGTGGTTTCGGGGTCACCACTCACTGCTTGTTACAAACAGTATGAAGAGCCAAACTGCCCCTCACCCCTGAAAAGCTGCACAGAATAATGAGCAGTAAACAAGGGGAGAAGCAGAGGGGGGGAGGAGGGGGTGTTCTACTCTCGGGGAGTAGAAGACGGGCTACAAAAGAGGGGGTTTCTCCGCAGAGACTGGGTCAGGCCTGTTTGAGTCACATGGCCCCAGTTTCTATTGAGACCAACAAGACGAGGTTTGAAGCTCTGAGTATGTTATTGGACAGCAGCAGCAGCAGCAGCAGCAGCAGCAGCGAGCAATGACAGCAGACGATCTGCACCTGAACACCACTGCAGCTCTGGGTCTGCATGACATGGACGAGGACATGGACGCTGCTGTGTTTGGTGTGTTGTCTTCCATTTTCATCACCTTAGGACTAGATAATCATTTATACCATTTATGCCAAAGTGTTTTCTTTTCTTTTTCTCCATTTTGGACATTGTCTTAAAGTGTCGTCTCACTGAATCATGTTTCCCATGTAAACTTTTTCTCTATTTCTTTCTTTCTAGGGGTCAAAGTGTTTAATATAGTCATCATTGCTGTGGCCTTGTGTATCCTCACCATCACGACTGTCTACTGCTTCACAGGCTGCTACAACCGCACCAGGTGAAGATCAAACAAGGTTATTACTGTTGTTATTATCATTAGGGCCCAAGCACGAATGCATGTCAGGTGAGTGTACACGATTGAGAGAAAAAAACTCATTTGTGTAATTTCAGTTCCATTTCCCTCCTCAGACAGTCAAAGCGAGCCCTCATGTACGAGAGCGCAGTGAGCTGGGAGGAGCCGCTGGACCCCGTGGCAGTTAAGGCAGTGAAGAGGTCGACCAGCTTCATCAACCCTCTCAACTTCTTCAGGAGACCAGAGGCAGCAAAGGACAACTCCAGGATCTATTACATCTACAGTAACCCTCTGCCTGTAGGGGTGAAGGACGAGGAGGAGGATAAGGAGGATATTAAAGCCCCGCAGACACCACAGCACAAACCTGCACAGCCACTGTCCATCCAAGACTACGCCAGCGATCCTAACAGTGGCGTCATCCTGGACCCTCCCATATTTTACATGCAACTTTAACTGAAGACCTGAGTCATGGAGAACAAACAAAGTTAGCACATGTCTTGGTTCTGAGGTTTAAACCCTATATCTATTTGAGTTGGGCCATTAAAGGGACACTCCACCAGTTTTGTACAGTAGGGTTATTGGTGCAAGTATTATTATGGAGTATTACACAGTATGTCACAGTCGTGTACTAAGGACTAATGTCATTTTGACCATTGGTGTTTCAATGTTAATCCTTCCATGTTTGTCATCCAAACCTAAATCACTTAAGAACCCCTTTAAAACCCTTATGTTCTAAATTATAGCAACAGTTCATCAGCTCCTCAAGTTGAATCAGGGCAAACACTGTTAGGTGAGACCAACAGTGAACAAGTACGTGTTTGTTTGTGGGTCAAGCTAATTTTGGATTTAGCCGACGTGAAGCCCAATAAGAAGTAGTATAACATTTCCTACAGGTAGATGCAGGACTTAAATTGAAATGATGTTATAATCAAGTACAGAAAAATAATGTTTGAATAAATGCAGTTTTAAAAATGCTCTTTGTGATTCCAATTTTGTTTCTACACTTTTTTTAAAACTCTGTCAAAGAGGTTATGTTTATAAACAACATAACTCAAAAAGGAAACCACAGATCAAGTTTTGTGGGATGCAGATAAAGAACCAAATGACTGTATTAACTTTTCGTTAAGAATGATGCATAATAATTCAGTTTTGCTAACTAATGTAATCTAACGCTAACTAACATGGGTCTATGTTACTGTAACATTCACCGTCACTTATGGATATTGTGTGTGCTTCAGTCAACAGGAAGATTTTGTTGGCCTCCGCCTCCAGTGTTGGTCCAAATGCAGCAATCCGACATTACAGGTCAGTGGGCGATAGACACTTCATTTCTTTGTTTCTGAATTTAAATAAATAGAGGGTGCTTCCAATATAGGATACCAAAGAAGATTAAGCAATTTCATTGATCTTTAATTAAACTGCTGATACAATGTACTTTACAAAAAGAAGCCAAGTGTGAGACACAGAGAAAAATGAGAAAAATACAAAAGATTATCACTGCTGAGCAATTGACCGTAATCCCTCTGAACATGATTGGATCAGTCCTCAGACGATTGGCTGGCTCTCTCTGATCAGCCACTCCAGCGCCTCCTTCCTGCCCTGCCTCTCCAGCTCTGCTCCAACCACCTCCCTGCACTTCCTGTGGTAGTCGTTCACCCAGTCACGCTGTAGGACAGTGAAGTGAGGGTCAAAGCATGTGTTTTAATCCGTGGTTTATGATTTTAATATTGATAATCTGGAGATAAACTGCTCCAACTGTTCCTAGAACTTGTATAGTAGCTGGATGTAACTAACCTCCTTCTGCGTGAGCAGCTCTGTGTCCATCATCTTCACTTGGATAGGGACCAGAGTGAGGGGCTCAAATGTCAGACTCCCTCTGTTTCTGTAGTTGTACTGCACACAGACAACAGAACACAAGTCATTTTCCTTCTCAAACAAATACAGACTGTAAAAGACACAAGTCAAATATTTGATATGTGTTTGGTATGTGCCATAGCATTAGAGTGTGACCAACAGCCTTAAGACTTACTTTGGGCTTTGTTGGTATGACAAGGACCACATTTTCCAAGCGAATGCCAAAAGATCCATCTTCATAATATCCAGGTTCTAGACAAAAAGACAAAATCTGAGATTGGGACGTGGAACTGAAAACTGAGTTCAGAGTTCAGCATCTCTTGGAAAACATTGACTTCTGGTTCTCTCTGTTCAACAAAACAAACAGCTGAAACACTGAAGAAGGACGTAAGCACTGGAGTAGCTAGAGATCAGCAGAGGGTCATCCTTAATCCAGACGGTGATTCAATCTCCAACCTATTTACTAACCATTACTGCTGTAGTCAGAGGCCAGTTTTATGACGACACAACCAGTTGTGGTTAATTATTTAATTCATCATTTGAAACGTACAGAAAGTAGACGTAGGTCTGTGCTTTTCCCAATGACTGATGTGATATGACCAAAAAATGATCTGATCTGGCCATAATGCTGTTGCTATGTAAAAGAGCAGCCTTTGTGTAACCCTGCCCTACCATCACTGACGATCATGCCAGCCTCCAGAGGTTCATCGGCGAACGTCTTGTAGCTGATGCCGCAGGGCCCCTCGTGGACATTGAGGAAGCAGCCCACGCCGTGGCCTGTCCCGTGAAGGTAGTCCAGGCCGGACTCCCACAGGGCTGCGCGGGCAAATGAATCCAAAAGGTGGCCTAAGGGGAGAACACGAAGATTAGCGCTAGCAATCACACATATGAATGTCTGACTGTAACAATGAATCGAGCAGGAGACCTAAACTTTAACCCGTTTCCCTCCATCAGATCTAAAGTCTGCAGAGTTAACTGAAACTCTGTGACAGGCTGCGTCTTGATCTTGTGTCTCTAATGTTTAAAACTCGATGACCTTGTGTGAATACTTTAATTATAAGGTCAAGTTGTCTGGAGCTGTAATTACATTTGCTTGTGTCTCCTCTTTTCTTTCTAAAGTGTCTTTGTGTGTGTGTTAAATTCTCCACCACACAAGACTATGATTACGACTACTGATTTGCCAGAAGGAACGTCTGCATTAAGACATGAACAAAAAAATGAAAGGTTTCATGCTTGAATGTAGTGTGTAGCACCTTTGGTTCCATTGGGGAAAACAGCAGCGCTGACGGCTATGTGTCCCTTCAATACATACGTAAAGCATTCCTAGAGGAAAAGAACAGAAAACAATGCTAAAGAAAAACTAGGCGGACAAACGATATGTCAAGGATATGAAGGTGCACACAAATGTACCTTCTCAAAAGCAGACGGTGTCCCAAAGTGCACGGTGCGTGTCACATCTGTGGTTCCATCACTGTTAAAAGCAGAATATGGACACTTTAATGCAATAGGAAAAACCACAACTAAACCTATGCTGTTTTGTTCTTATTGTTAACAGCCATGGAGATGATTCCTATGTGAATTAAGACACACTGCTTATTTACACATATTGAGCTCCGGAGTCAATCAGGTAAACTTCATTCTCGGTGAGGGTTCTGTTGGTCTCGGGCAGTGGTCTGAATGAAAAACAGAGAGCGTCATAAACAAAGGATTAGTTCACTATTGATTTGCTCAAAAGCAAGAAACAAAGAAATGACTTTTTCTGTCACTCACTGACCTGTAATGTATGATCGCTCCATTTGGACCAACACTGGAGATTGTGGGGAAACTGAGGCCGACAAAATCTTTCTGTTGACTGAAAACACACAATCAAATGTTACTCTTGCTGTAAAGACCAGTAGAGGGTGCTAAAACTCCACAGCAGTTCACCGCTTCATCCCTTCTGCCCCCCGAAAAATAAATACAGCTGCAATCACAAGCTGTTTGTGAATTATCTTGGTATGGGTTCAAAAGAAGAATAACACTTGAGAGATTCCACCAGAAAGTGTAGATGCCACCGTGTCAGAGTAAATGCAGATGGAACTACTGCATTTTAAAGAAAATATCCTTTGAAAATATGCTTAAAACATGCTGTGCAAAGACTGATGCTGCTGACGTGACACAGAGCAAAATTACAGAGGTTTTGGTAAAGGAAGGCCTTGCCATTCTCCAATCTGGCACAGTTTGGCACCATCTGTGCCATTTGAGATTTCTTAGGTACCAAATTATAAAACCCTTTTCATTTTAATTACACTTGCCACCACAGGAGTAAAAAAAAATAAAAATGCTTGTTTTGAATTGTTACACACACATAAATATTCTATTCCATTCAAATATAAATATTCAACTTATATGGTGGAGTAGATTTACTGAAAATTGCAAACATAATAAAAACAGTAACAATGATAATAGTAATAATAATAATAATAACAATAATAATAATAGCAAGAATAACCACCATAACCGGTATAAAAACTTATTTACAATTTTCACTTTACAAAATATTTACGACCTCAACATGTATTGCATTCTTTGTATTTGCATAGAACAAGTAAGAAAACACGCCGCTGGTCGATACTCCCTCTGCGCTATGTGCTCCGGGGCAGAATGGCAACGCAACGCCACTGCAGTGCATTCAGGTACGCAGGGCGATAGCTATGGCGTGCATTGGCCACTTTCGGTGGAATCAAGCTCCGGTCTCCATATGCATGTCAATCACATTAGCGCTTCATAAGGAGGCAAATGCGTGACACGCAACGTGCATTGGGCCTTCGCCAATCTGAACGATTGAATGGTGCTCTGTAACCCTTCACACTGGGAATAGTCCCCAAAAGCATGCTGGGAGATGTCGTTCTTCATTCAAATCGTTTTTATTCAAGTGGATTGATTGTGTTTTAACGGTGTTTGGTGATCATGAGAAAAGTTTTTATGAGCTTTTAGCCGCCGATTCTGATCTTTGTGTGGGGTTTGCAGCATGTCTGCGTTCCCCACGTGCTATGAAAGCCCCCGGTGCCAGCATCGGGGAATAAACAAGTTAAACAGCATCTTCCACACGCAGCCAGAGAAGTTATAAATCACCATGGTCGTAACTGACAGGGCAGTTACGAGCAAAATACCTGCGGAATTCTTCAGCCTTGTCAGCAGCAGAGATCTCAGTCACGGTGCCTTTAGGAATCTATTAAACAATGACAGCAGCGTACAGTCATGCAAAGAAAGCTCAAAAACCAGTTTAAAAAGTTTTAGTACACGGTTTCAAATATGTATTTTTAAAATATCAGGGTATAAATTGGTAGGTTTTGAAGGACATACCTCCTTTTCCAACCAGGCAAAGAGCTCACAAAGGGCAACGGCATCCTTGATCTGTGAGTATAAGTGTAGAAGGTGAATACTCACGTTTTTATAATACAAATAAATCAGAAATCAGATAGAAAAAGATCTTACATGAGCCATTTTCATGCCTTGAATCTCAGTGGCGTTTTTCACAGCCTTGGCAAGGCAGAGTGGGGTGTAGGGAATTGGAGACCTGTGAGACTGAAACAGTGGAACACAAAATAGTCACCAGTGTCACCAAGAAAAGCAGAGGTTTGCAGAATATGTTTAACGGTACATGTTGATGTTGTTTCGGGGGAAAATATAACTATTTCTAACAGGTGGGAACAAAAACCAACATAGTAGTTTATTAGGTCTCCGGCAGCATGAAAGTTTTCAGCAACTGGAAGTTCATAGACGTCACCACGCATCTATTGGACGATACCAGCTGTCAATCCCACTGGTGTCCACTCATTATGTGCTGTGCTTTTTCCACTGAAATTGTTTTCCTCTAAATGTGGACATAATTTACAAAATGAATACCATGTGCTGCGGTAGAGGCCAATGAAACCAGTGATTAAGATCATTAACTCCTCAGGAAACTGCTAACTGATGTTATTACCAAGTGAAAAGTAGCCTCATTTTGCCCATAGAGTTATTTTTGCAACCAGCAGACTCACCCCATTCTGGCTAATTGCTGCTTTTATCCTACTTCCTAAGCTTCACTTTTAAAACCGGACGACTACATCCGATTTTATTTACTCGTTGGTTGAGACAAGGGCCATTCATATCTAAATCCATGTCCTCCCACTAGATAAACTGTGATACAGGCTGTGAGTGAGTGAATTGAGGTGCACTCTGTTGTGAACACCAGAGACAATGGACTATCTACTGCACGTTGCTGCTAAGTATGCGCGTGCTTCTCACCTTGGGGATGACCTGCGTGAGAGCACAACTGGCCTTGTCGCAGATCCACATTTTGTCCTTGGGGCCGAGTGCAGCGCAGATGGCCTGGAGCTCAGAGGAGACCAACTCGTATGGGAACGTCTGGATGCTCAGCTCAGGCTTGCTGGGGGAGTCCAGCTGCAGGTGGTCTCTCAACGCAGGATCAGAGAGGCGGTTTGGGTCAATAAAGAGTCTGCAGAGAGGGGAAAAAGTGCCATGGTGGGTTTTCTGAACCACTTCCTGCTGAAAAATGTTCTATAGTTTATATTTTGGGGATGAATGTCAATTAACAGTGAAATGTGAATTAGATTACATCATAGAAGCATCATGCCATAGCAAGTTAAATATATCTATGTGTGTATATATATATATATATATACTGTATACATATATATGTATATATATATATTTACATATATATTGTAGATTAATGTGAAGCACAATATTGTGTTCAATCCTTTGGTGATTCAGTGGTGTCTAATTAAAAAGAAAGGATGAAAATAAAGCTGTATTGACTAGGTCTGACCTCCTGGTAATATAGAGGTTAAAAAAGTGTTACAATTTTGTAGGATTTAAATAAAAAATAAGAATTAAATGATTATACCTCATGGTGACATAAATGTACAATTAAGACATTTTATTATTATTATTTTTTTAATGTGATAAAATAATGTGGAAGACTGTGCACATTTGGAGCTGCATATTGACGGCTTTTCAGTCACTTTTGGTAATGCTGATAATTAATAATAAATACCAGTTGAACGCAAAACATTGAGCTTGCTGTAATATTCTATTACCTTATTGTGTTCATTCCCACGACAGTGTATGCAAAGAAAACTGGGTTGTACTCGATGTCAGCACCACGGAGGTTAAAGAGCCCTGAAAATGGGAAATAATAGAGCATTGTGTTTTAAGTAGAAGAACACACAAATAACATTTTACAATAATTAACATAAAACTGTTTCCATAAGGCACTTGACTCATGATTGGGAGAAAAAAAATCAATTTCCGTAACACTGTATGTCTCATTTCAAACAACCATACACACTGTTTGGTGTTAAATATCAACATTATTATTAGACCGTCACTCCTCCTCCTGTAGATGCCTGTGCAAATCCCCTTCAATTTAACGCCCATTCAAAGCCTAAATGCTCCTTGAAGACAATCAAAATCAGCATTACTCTAATTAACACAAGCTCTCAGACCACACAATCAGAAACAAGAGCTTATTAGGCCCAGTGAACGAGGCCCTCGAAGAGACATGATGAGGGACACCCGTGCATCCCTGGCTCCTTGGATCGTGATCTTGTATCAAAACATTTACACCAATAAACCAAAACGCCGCTAAACTGTGATGGGGCAAAACAATTGTACACACCTGAGGAGTGGAAATAGGATTTTTTGGCTTTTTGGCTGCAAATGTTTGGCTCTGATTTTCCCTCATTATTTATTAATACTTTCAGCATAATGTAAATCAAGTGTCATGATTCTGCACCTCCTCTGAAATATTTAAAATGCAGTAAACTGTTAAAGTGTCATTTTAAGTTTTATAACCTATGAGTAAAGTTAACAATGGATATAAAACACCTGCATACCACTGCGAAAGTGAAAAAGTTTAGGTGACATCACAGACACATGCTGTTTGAACAGAAGTAGTATGTCATGTATGTAAATGTACTTATGTGCTACTACAAATCCACACAGTTGGTTTAGGGTAAAGTGCTGTAATAATAATAATGAAAATGTTTAACCATACATGCAATCTCGTCCAATGCTGTGGCAACAAACCAGCTGAGTTTCCTCTCGGTCATCTTGGCTCGCAGAGCGGTGATCTTATCCTGCCAGGACACACCTACAGGGACAGAGCATCAACATAAAAGGAAAACCGTATTCAAATGAAACCAGGTTAAGGACAGTAAATCCAACTCTACTATGCGTAATAATGGTGGTTTTGACAGCGGCTCACTGACCAGTGTACTCTAATCCCAGGGTGCGGAGCTGTGTGCTGGGTCTCTTAGGACGGTTGGTCCAAACTGCATCGATCAGGTTCTCCTGCACCGCCACCAGAGAGTGGCCTGCACTGGTCAGCGCTGTGGACATGTTCTTCCACTGGTCTGAAACATTACAGCAGAGGACAGTGTTAAGAGACACAGACACTGTGGGGGACATTATGTGAATCTGAGCACACGCTCATGAATTATCTATCGTTTAGTCTATAGTTAGAAGACTCAGTCCCTGCTGGTCATGTAGGAAAGTGACTTTTTGTGTTTGCTGTGGTGTTTGACAAACCCTGTTTTCATAAGAATAATTTAGAAACCAGTACAAGAATACCAAGTATACCAAGGATAGCACAGTGTTCTCTCCTGTTGTTCTGATACTGATGCTGAGAGGGGAATGTTACCATAACCTACCAGCAGCATAGATCCAAGGATCTACTCCCACTTTGGAGTTCTCTGGCAGCACACTAATGAGCCAGTCCTCCTGAGATGGTGTCTCTTTCAGTCCTGTAGAAATCCAGTGTGTAAGAATAAGTGTCAAGGCCACATTGGTACAGAATTCTTTACAACCACAAAAGATCATTTTATTTGGCTCCTCCCACTCCACCACTCCATGTGAATGCATCTCTCCACTGTTTATTGCCCAACATCAGGAACACTGCCATAAAAAACTGAGCATCATATTTGATTAGGAACTTTTGTTTTACAGTCAGGTGACTACGTGTGTGCAATCTTGTCCTGCTCAACCCAGGCTGATTTCAAAAGCAGAGGGGTTTCTCTTAACTGCTGACTCATGCTTTCATTTCAACACGTTGGAACAATTACAATGTACTTTACTTGGGACGTAGCCAGAAGATAATCCCATCTCTAGCTAGTACAAAATGCTGCTGCTAGGATATTTACAGTACCAACACTAGGATAAGGGACAATATTACCTTTTCTCTCTACACTGGTTGGCTGTGAGTTGTAGAATAATTAATTTGAACAGGGCAAGGCTCCTGTTGTAAAGACATGCTAGTCCTTTATAAATAAAAACTTAGTCTGAGAGCTTCAGGTGGGACTTTTTAAGTCGTTACATGCCTAGTTAGCAATCAGTACATTTCAGACAAGCACATTCTTCCCTTTCCCAAGTATGTCAAGGAACTGCAGTTGCTTTTATGTACCAAAAAGGGTAAACACTATTTTGCAACTCCCACTCATCTATTGTCTCACTCTCTCTGCAGTTTCTACATTAGGTGCAAGCAGGCAGAGCCTTCTTTTGTTCAGTAAGCTTATTTTCTCCCAGTATATTCTCCTAAATGTTACACAATCCGTTTATACGTTTATTAATAACTGGCAAGGTATTACTAAGAGGCAGTTAACGTTTTTGACAGTGTACAGTGGAGTCTTAAAGGAGGACATTACCCATCTTCATAAGGGTCCAGTTGTTGTCCATCTGCTGGGTGGCCTGGAGGAAATATCGCCCATCTGTCCACATTGCAGCATACTGCTCTGTGACAATGGCTGTACCTGCACATCACAGCACAACAAAACACACAAAGTAGAGCTGACATTTCCAATAACCAATGCTATGTTGAATCCAGTTTGTTCAATGTAAGAACATGAAAGTTTGCAATGAAGTTAGGATCAATACTGCGATGGTGAGACACAGTGGGTTTTCAACAAGCAACATCAACAGTGCGTGCATACTTCTGGAATTACATCCGAGAACAAACATAGGTCTGAGAGTGAGTGAACTATTTTTCTTCTTTCCTTTTAATCTGCACTGATGTCAGAGTGAAACTCAAGACGTTTTATTACAAAGTAGGCTATAAGAAGTCCTCTGACAACTAAACTGAACGTGAGAGTGGCTGATCCTGAAGAGATCTTAGTAATTATTTTACTGTCCAGAATGAAAAACAGGTCTTGGCGTCTAGTTTGCCCAAACAGCATTTGAACAATAAAACCTGTGTGTTCACCTCTATTCCTACATTCACAAAACTTACCTGCGGAGCCATTAAATCCACAGACAAACTCACGTCTGCAGTCACATGGTGCAATGTATTCACTCTGAGAGACACGGGGACAGAGACAAGGAGAAAGGGTGAGCGATCAGCTTCGTTAACAATCAGCGTGAAGTGGCCGTCAACAAGTCAGACATTTTAAACGCCACCTTTGCTGCTCTTCTAACATCACATCTTGAGCATGGAGAGGGAAAAGGGAGGAACAGTGCGCAAAGGGCTACAATTAATTGCAAAGGTCATATACTAGATAATTAGAAGTAAATTCAGCATGTACACTAAGTAAGATAGACATAAGCAACAAAGCAGATGTGATCTAAACTCGTGGATCTCCTTTTTTTTTTTTTTAATTAAGGGTTTATTTGCATTTGTTTATGTAAGGACAAAGTGATTGTATGTGTGTGGTCTCATTTACCTGGTGGGCATCTCCAGAAGGAATGATGTATGCCTGTATTGGCTCAGCGAAGTATTTGCAGTTCTTCATCGCCTGGCGAAGCTGCCTCAGCAGATCTCCAGTGATCTTTGGAGACATGGCTGTGTCTGTGTGAAGATAAAATAACTTTAAAAGGATAGTTCACATAGGCTGACGTTACCTGATAGGTGTGTTTAATATCAAAATTTAAGATAAAGGCTGCAGACAGTGTCTAAAACAACATGGTTAATATCCAAATTTTAATAAAGTTTCCTCCGTCATCGACACTTCAAAAGCTCTACTAATTATACACAGATTACCTGATTTTGGGGAGGTCATGTTAACTTCAGGTGTCTGGAGCTGGGTAGTGACTACAGGTCTATTATCCTGGAGTTCATAGTCTGCACCAGAGTCTTTAACCTGCTATATAACCAACTGATAAGTAACTGTAATGAACTCCAGGGTTAAACATTAAAAGAAGGGACACATTTTTGTTTGTAAGCTCTTTCCACTGCAGTAAACTTGTAAAACAATGGTGAAAGGACACAGTGCAGTGGTGATTATTTTTCCAGCGGAATGATTCGACGGTAACACAGCGGCAGAGCAGCGACCAATCACGTTAACGCGAGCCTCATCGATGAGCTCTCCTATTGGCTAAAGTCTCCACATGCTATTGTTGTTTACAAGTTAGCATTACATGGACTGCTATTCAACATGAAATAACTAGCTACCTACGTAGCTGCAAAATAATAAAAAGGCTGTTTGTAATGACGTTAAAATAAACTAAAAGTGCACACACTGGGCAGTAAAAGCGAGGGGATATTAAATTATTCAACGCATCGTTGTTTTCAACAGGCCAACCGTTGCACACAATAACTAATTCATTCAGTGAGGACGTTGGATTTCGTGGTGGGTGTGGTAGCACGCTGGTGGCTTTTTTTTGTAAAACTTGCTCGCTACTTTTCACGGATTTACGACGCAGGGTACCGCTTTTCGGTCAGTCTAGTAAGTAAAAGCTTGGGGCAACCAGTCGTTTCCCCTCGAGTGAAAAACAATCAACATCCCCCTGCGCTCGCGGCGTGATACCTCCTCGTAAAAACAACCCAGAGGTCCCGCACATGCAGCCCGTGAGCCGCTGTATACACACCCGCTGGTTCGGTCTTGGAGATGTGAGTCTTTGGGGTCGAAGAAGGAAAGAAAAATTAATATATTTTTAAAGAGCTTCTTCACCAGCTGGACCTTGTGTTAATTTACGAAACAGGAGGCTGCCATTTCGTTGTTGACGTTTGAGGTCACGTGACTGCAGGTCTTCCAGTAAACGCAGAGGGCTCGAGACTCGCCTCTTTTTCTGTGAGTAATCATCACACAATGTGCACGAGCAGCCATGTACTCGCACATAAACAGCATTTAATGTTTCATTAGTGTGTCAAAATAGTCACAAACATAATACTGTGTAAACAGTCTATCTGATAAACACACAGGGAAAAAAATCACACATAACCATGCATATCACTGTTACAGTGTATATAGAAAAATATTATCATACAGAACTATGTACTGTCATATGGTATAAAAGAACATAACATGTAGTAACTTGGTTCCACAAAGTAAGAGGCACTGTTTATTCAGGAATGCTACACCCGCAGTTACATGATCACTATTCTACCATATGTCTAACAATATACATATCATAGCTACATAATCATCAGGTTCACAGGTCAACAGTGGCCTTTTAAAGATAATATCAAAGGTCTTCTTCAAATTCCCAATGTGCTTAGGAAGTGATTTCTTTTGATCAACGTTTGATAAATCTCAGATTTAATATCAAAGGTCATCAAAGGTCCATGATACCACATTACTACCATTACACCTTCAATGTTATCACTTACCTTCTTCAATATTCCTGTTTCAATCCTTGAAAAGTAAAAAAATATAATCTATAGTGTGTAGAAGGCTAATTGTAATGGGATTGCAGGATTTAATTTTTTTTGCCGTAACGATGTGCCGATATATCGAGAGTCGATATGGGCTGATATGGAGAGATCGTTGTGTCTCTTCTGTAGTGAAATTAACATAATATTTTATGTTAAAGATGTAGATACACATGTTCTTCATTGAGCAAAATAAATAAACGTAAAAAATAATAGTTGAAGAGGGCGCCAATAAAGAAGTCAAGGAGGTAGTGGCCTATTAAGCCTACTGTTGTAGTCACTAGTCATATCGGCAGATCTTGGTGTGTGTTTGCAGATATCCGATAATGCCTCTTAAAGCCAATATCTGCTGATATCTGCCGATAATATTGTGCATCCCTAAATGGGATATCCTAATTTTTTCATTTTCAGTCATTATAGATTAGCTCTAAAATAAAAAGGGCTCACTGATGGTTTATCAGGCATTGGAAAATGATGACGAACCATAATAATAGTGATAAAAACCATAATAAAATGATTACTTACTACTTACAGATCTTAATAAAGGAAAACATATGTTAACAAAGTACTACCCTGAAATAGCACTGTACTTTACACACATTTACCTTTGATTTCCACAGATTTAAATGAATAAAAACACACACTCATTGTTGGCAAAGACATACAAATGTTACTATTTTTTTATTCAGAACTTCCCATATAGTATTTACACAATAATCTTGAATATATAGATACAGAATGTATTGATAGTGCATACACAAAGAAAAAGGTTAAATCAAATGCAACACATTTAAATAACTCCCCTCACCCATTCCAACTGTTTAAATGGATAAAACATGTTTGTAAAGGTCACAATGGACATATAATGGACACATTGTTGCCTAAAATGCATATAACAAGACCAAATGTAAAATGGCAACTGACATCTTCATTGGTTTACAAAAGAGACACCGATATTGTTTGTTTCGTCATCAATAAAATGACCACGACAGCTACGTTTCAGAAACATATTCGCAGTTTCACAATTAGAGGATCCGTGTACCTTTTTCTGATGATGCATGGTTGTAGCTGAATCTCTGAGCTATAAATAAGCTGCAGATGGCAGCAGGCAGGCGGCAGCAAACGCCAAGGCAAGAAGAAAACCTCCCGGCACCAGAGGCATAACTGCACTACCTGAGGGCATCAAATTAAATATGTGAGCAGACATTGTTCAAGCCAGGAGTTCACTATTAAAAGAGGTTATGACTTATGGTGAATGTTATTTATGTACTCAGAGGTTGTCCTTTTTAGGTATAAAGACATGCACTGTATACCTCTCCTGAAGCTGTGTAATTAAAAGTAAAATTGAAATAGGAAATAATGAGTGGAGTTTGTATTTCAGTGTCATAACTCTTATTTTATCCTTATTTATTGCAATTCAGTGTGATATGAATAGTTTTAGAGAGCTGGTTCCATAAATAAAGGGACGGTTTCCCTAATAATATGACTTATTTTGTTTTTATTTATACAGTGTTAAAAACTCAAGTCCTCTGTATTGCATGAAAGTAGGAGCCCTTGAATTAGCTCAAGGGACATGTTGTTTTTGTTTTTTGTATTTTTTTGAATGAATGAATGAATTGAATTAAGTGTACTTACTTGCACATGAGTCTGACTCCCTGTATTTGCCCATCTTCTCACTGGTTTTGACGGTCTTGAGAAGTTCTGGGCTGACATTCCCTTTAAGGACAAAGACAATGAACATTAACACACTGACAGTTCAAAAAGGACTAATTTTTCAATCAAGTCAGATGATGATACACCAGGATGTGAAAAGTGTCGCAGAAAAAATACAGTTATAGGACGTTTTGTTTTGAGTTACAGTGCTTTTCATTAAGAGACTCAGTGTTTGAGTCTTTTTCTATGGAAGTGCATTGCATTCATTTGTTTTTCTAACAAATTTTTTTTTCCTGTTTGCATGGATGATGCATTTCAAATGCATCATCTTGTATCCGTGGAGCATGCCATATCCGTCCAACTGATCCCGGAGAAGCATTGCTATGTCTAGCACAGGGGACTCAAACTCAATTTGCCTGGGGGCTGCATGAGTTAGAGTCTGGGTGGTCTGGCTGGGCCTCACCCAAGTAAGTACTCAAAAAAAAGAAAAAAAGTACGACTGACATTGGCTTAACTGGTACTACTTCTGCTTCCTTTACTATACCTACCGCTCCATGCTGGTAGAGACCTGGCAGCGTTTCCCCAGCAGATGAGACCCTCAGTTTAGCTTGAAGATGCTCATATTCTTTCCACGCAGATCTGAATGGGCTTTCCTTCTAATGGTAATACCATCTATGTGACCTAAGGACAGGACTATCTCCCAGTGTCTTATACCCAGATCAAAGTAAAACTTGATTCAACTAAACAAGCCATCCATGTTGTTATAAATCGAACTCTCAATAAAGGAATGAATATGTTTATTGTTTCAAATGCTCTCTAAACTAAAAATTATTCAGTAAATCAGAAAAAAATTACTCCAAAAAAACCAACCATGAAAAAAATTACTCATTCCAAAAAAATAAATTACTCAGAAAAATAGAAATAATTACTCCGAAAAACAAACCAAAATTTTTTTTTTGGGTTTCACAAACCAATTCTGTAATTTTCCACTTCCTCAAATGTACAACCCTTTTTTCATCACCCTCTCTCAGCGATGCTCTCTGAAAACCACTGAGTGACCTGCTGCCTGCTGCATTCGTCTCAGCAAGAGAGGCTTTCTCAAAAATGATCGCATTAGCAAAGTGTTCTTGTGAGGGAATTTTGAGGGCATAAATGCCCTTCCTGTGCTATACTGTGTGAAACTCCTGCACAGACTCTTCTCTGTTCCTCCCTCTTGGGACAGAGGAAGGGACAGAAAATGAGACACACAGACACTCAACTCCAGCATCAGGTTACTCAGCAATTTTTCAGGTTTTCTAAAGATTTTCAATGCCCATAATTGTTCATTGTCCTGATAAAAACAGCCAGTCTGGAGACACTGTTAAAGGGTTTTTAGTAGTACATACAGTCTTATAGATTCATATTTTATCACAAAGACCTGTTTTTGTTTATGAATACAGAACCCACTAGTTACTAGTATTCATACGATTACATTCATCCATTATCCAATATACTGAACATCCTCTGGTAAATCATTTGTTTTTCTTGCTTTATACCATATTTATTTATCTACTTTTAAACAGGTTTTTTTAAAGATAATATCAAAGGTCTTCTTCAACCTCCCGGTGTGCTTAGGAAGTGATCCATGATACCACATTACTGCCATTACACCTTCAATGTTACACTGTATACAAATAACAATAAAACATTTGTTTGTTTTTTGACATAACCAATATGCCGATATATCTATTTATTTATATCTACTTTTAAACAGATTTTAGAGCCACAGCACTCGTTCAATGTCAAGTCATTTATCCCACTTTCAGGGAATGCAGTCTGTTTTAAGTGCAGATGCCTTACCAGAAACCATGAAGTTGACTCGCTGACACTTTCGTCCCACTACAGACCGGGGAGAGCTGGACAGGATGGTGACTCTTGCTATTTCCACCACCAGGGTACTTGCAACTCTCCTACGGAAGTCATATCTGGGCAAAATGAAAATATAAACTGAATATTTGCACAGTATATTAGGTTTAATCAATCAATAAATAAACTTCACTTAGTTGTTAAAGTCAACTTCATGATTTGTAATGGCGTCTTAGAATGCTTCAAAGATCCATTATGCAACATTTAGCCTTAGAAGACATCAAACGCTCCCTCCCTCTAGCAAGCAACACGTTTTGAATTGAGCAAACACACAAACCACAAAATCAAAATACAAAAATTGCAAATAAAACATTGATTTAATCATTCAAAACTATTGTATTTTATTTGTTTGAAACTACACTTTTTGTTTGCAATGATCGGAACTTTGTTTGCTGATTGGCTATTGAGCGACAGTAGTCGCGGGCTTGGCGTCGCTGTCTGTCTGGAACTTATAATTGTAAGTGTCGAACGTTGTTTGTTGGGTTATAAACGTCAGAAACTTACAATTATTTTGTCAGATGTTGACGGGGGAAAGCCGGTTTTATTTCTTCCTTGATTCGTTAGTAACTTGATGCATACATAATCTTACATGTCTGTGTTCATGGTCTTGTTTTGTTCTGACATGCTGGCACTCAGTTTTTTACATTTAGCAATTTAAGGTACAAAACACATTCATAGCACGTGTTATAACTGTATAACAGGGAATCAACGAAAGCGGCACTGTGCTGTGACGTCGGTTGCCAAGCTCTATATAAGAGTATTACTATGTGTAATATGTGACGATGTGGCTATATAATGACCAAATGACTTTAAGTTTATGTGAGTAGTAAACGTGTAAGATCAGCAGTTAATAAAACTTCAAGCAGACCAAATTAGATCCCGTTACAAAGAAAAGGACATTTCAGACCCGTGTGATTGATCGCAGAACTGTATCAATTCTCTTCTGGATTTAGTAAACTGATAGTTACTCTCATTTAAAATAATACAACAAATACAACACCACAGATTGTTAACGATGGCTGCAAAAGTGAGGATAAATGAAGAAATAACTAGAGTATCAATGTGCAATTATGTATCTTCATCATACTGGATATTTTCAGGCAAAACCTGAAAAACTATTTGTACTAAGAGTAAACGTTCTATTCTGATTATGAGTATTAATCAAACAGAGTGACCTGTCGTCACACACACCTGCTGAACTCAGTCACAGTGGGAAATGTCTGCTCTGCTGCAGGGGATTCTGGGATAATGTCAGCGCATGCAATGACGCTGTCTCCATTCTTCAGCACGAGAGATTTATGGACCACTGAAAAGAAAACCCACCTCAACCGTTATTACTAGTAAATAAAAAGTTTCCCCCCCACTACTGATTCCCACTTTTACCATCATTGTACTGCAAACAGCGGTATCAGTGTGGTACCTGTGTTGTCTCCAGAGAGCTGGATGATGCAGTCAGTGAAGAGTTGCCTCTTGGTCAGACTGACTGAGCCTTGCCTCGCAGATATTTCCCCCACAACACAGCACAGAGGGTTTGCTAATGAACATCCAGAGTGCTGCAGAGGGAAGAAAATGATGGAAGCGCATCTCACATTAAGCACGAAAGAGACATTTTGATTGCTGCTTTGAAATCGAGTCTTACTGTACTCGCATATTTAAGGTTATAAATGTACAATTGCTTCTTTTTTAACGTGAAGGAAAGACAAAGGACAAGTTGTGGAGGACAAACGGTGACATAAATGAGCATGACGATATACGGCAACAAAGTGTGTGCAACCTGAGAGAGTATCACTCACCCCCGATGTCATGTTGAAGGGGTTGTACGTGTCTCCCACGTTGTTACACTGGCTGCCTGTGCGGCTGTTTGTGATGAACAAGGATGCCTCAGGTGTCTGCAGCAAGCCATATATGGTGTAAGTTTAAAATGCACTCACAAGCAATGGACCGCAAACACACATTTATAATCTCATATAAATCCTGCTGTGAAAAATAGCCAGAAAGGACTGGGAACTTCAGTCAACTTGCACCAACTGTTCACCCAAATGCACGGCCTCTCTCCTTCAGAATGAAGGACACTAGTTATTCACTGTCCTGAGATTTAAGAAAACGGGTATCAATCATTTGTCTTGGGCCTTTTTTCAGACCTGGGATCAACATCCATGTCATCGCGTGTGGATAGCTCTACCTTGGACTGTTCACACCTGGCATAAAAATGCCTATAGGAGGCGTCTCCTATGAGATCGGATCTGTCGTCCCCATCCTTTATCTAAATACACACTGACATATTGTCTGTCTGCCAGGAACAAACAATTGTTTTGACAAGAAACTGAGGGAATCAAAGCTTTCATGCTTTCATTTTTTCATAGTAGAAGTAGAAAATGAAGTGTTGATATTGAGTCAAAGAAAAGGGAACATCAGCTGAGGAGGTGATCTCTAACCCATCCTGAGGACAGACAGAAATCACTTCAAATGTGTTTTTTTGGGGGATTGGGTTTGAGGACACGTTCAGGAAGGACTCGGAAGCGTTCAGACCTTTACGTAGTGCAAACTGCACGTGTTCAGCTCACTCAGGATGGCAGGATGGATGTAGCATGAATATTCATTGATTTGTTTGATAATAAATAAAAGCTATCAGTTAATGTGACTATTCGAAATTCTAACAGATACAAAACTGAAAAACATTTTCTACTCCAGTGACTACCTAATTTGTAGTGCATCTATCATCACAAGGCGGTAGCAGCATCAAGCGGCACAGTGGACTGCTGTCCAGAGATTTTCTGAATGTTACTTGAAGCTGCTCCTCTTAAGCTCCACATGCTGTAGATCCCATAGAAGTGATGCCATTTGTCCTTGAATGCATATGCTGTAAAGCCTGCATTTCCTTCACCCGCTCTCATGTGCTGGAGTTTAGAACATTCCACTAATAACCTGTGTCAGCTGGGATCGGCTCCAGCAGCACCCACGACCCCCATGTGGAGAATAAAGCGGGTAGACAATGAATGAATTAATGAATGAAATGCCCATCCCTAGATGGATGTTAATACCAGGTCTGAACGGGGTCTTAATGAGTGCCTCTTGTTTTTGGTTTTGGCTCAGACCTGCAACTAAATCCTGATTATACAAAATTAAATTCAACACCTTTCTTTTGTCACTTTCATACAACCAACCCGAGCACTATTGATGTGGATCTTTTTGTGTTGCCAGTGTTTCCAGACACTGGCTTCTCATGTTTTTTCTACTGGCTTTGCCTTAGGTGTCTTACTTAAATAACATTTCCTTTCCAAGTTCTTCTGTTTGTCCTTTCTAAAAAGAAAGGTGGTGCGGGGCTGAAGACTGCTGATGCCCCACAGAAATGTAGTTTTATCGTTGACTGTTGCAAATGTATTTGGTTTGGACTTTTCCAAACCAAATAATTGATTGATCGCCATGAGTGTAGAGTGTACAGTATGACTCTGCACTTACATTTAGCCTCGACGATTGAAGGGTCACCAAGAGTGTGGTATCACTGCTACTCCCATCGGGAAACATCTGCTGGCGCTAGAAATGATTAAAAAAGAAAATTAGGGACTCAACTTTGTTTTGAATGTCACATTCTTACACCCACGACACCTGTTGTTATTAGGTAGCTAAAATGGATGGCAGTGGGGATTTGTGGATATTTCAGCATTCTTTTACGCTCACTCTGTGACTCGCTGATTGACCTAATTAGCAGGTTAAGCTTGAGATTCATTCCTGAGACTTTTCATTTTCCCCTCAGTGATATGTCTTCTTTTCAGATATCATGAGCTCGGTAGAGCATAGCCCAGTATGGGGCCTCTGGAGGGGAGCTGACATACACAGCTGTTCCCTTGGTGAGCTTGCTAGTTCAGGGGGCCAGTAGGACTCACTAGCAGACAGCAGATAGCAGACTACGCTCAGGCTCACTAATGATCTCTGCTCTCTGTTGCAACCCAGACGTAATGAATTCTATGTCTGTCCAGCTCAGAGGAAATACTCTGTCATGTTTTTGTGGCAGCTTGGCATGGAAAGAAAGGAAACCTCATATGTTTTTCTATGAGATCTTGTAACTTAGATCTTTGTGTAGGGCTGGGCGTTCAACAAATCATAGTTCATTTGTCCAGGCAAACAACGTGAGCTGACCAGTTTTAGAGCTGTGCAGGTGACATGACCATCTGAAAATAAATCGCAGTCAGCTTCCCCAATGGGAAATTTTCCTTTTTTCTTTTTTTATAGCTTATATCGTATTTCAATTCGGCCCATTCACATTGATTCGAATGCAGTGAAAAATAAGCCTCTTAAGCTGAGAAAGAAGAGCTGCTGTTCCTCCTTAATAGTCCAGGGTGTAACATTATTGTTAGAAATTGAATATACAACACATAATTAAAATACCCTTGCATTAGAGATATACAGCTCACTACTCAAACAAAAAAGATGACGTCATCCTTTCTGGCTTGTAACATGCTTCATAAGAGGAGAAGTGAGCAGTGGAGTCCTCACTGGTAGTCAGTGTTTTTTCCTCCCTCTTAAAAAAACTGTTGACATTTTTAGCTGTGGCAAAGTTTAGCAATCTAAACTTCTTCATTTATAAATGCAATCTTTGAAAGGTGGTGTATGACATGTGAACAGCTGTGTTCTGTCTCAGAAGATTTCACCCATAGCATGTGATATAAAGACCTCGACTTTAAAAAATAAATATGTGTATAGTGAGAAAGAAGTGAGGTTAACAGAACTCTGTAGACGGTCACAACGGAATACAGATATGAACATGAAAAACTAAACTGCATTTAGTAGAAAATATTTAGTTCCTACCAATTGAACTGTTCCAGTCGCTGTACCGTTGAATATAGCCTTGGCAATAGTCCATTGTCCTTCTGAATTTCTTTCATGTGAAATGTCGGCACACCTCATTCTAAAGATGCACATGCATGCACACGCACAAGAGGACACGACCCAAAAACAAGATCAAAACACATTTAAATCCTGCATAGTTAACCTTGAGGAAACTCTATCTCATGGTATTTTGTTGAGTCATCCTTAATGACTGGGAATCTAATCCTTGTTATCTGTCATCTAAGAAACATCTTTTCAGCAGTCACAGTAAAATAAATACATTCCTAATCTTTACTTCTCTCTACTACTTATTTGAAACAGGAGCCTATGAACAGCCTACATATGTAAAATGCTTCACTTGATTTCACTTTGACCTCCTTTGTTGGTTCATGTCTAATTAATCTAATCAGCACAAACAAATTCTCACCTTGATCCATTGGCATAGTGAACCACCAGTGACCTTCCCACTATGCTGTAGGGTCCAGTTAATTGGATATTATTGTCCACGTAAAGAGCCTCAGACTGGCTGAGGCCATCCAGCATCCCAAACTTTCCACTGATGTCTCCAATTTCATACTGGTCCACAGTACCAGTTCCTGGTGTGGGAGAGTTTGATATGTCCAATGGGTTGAAGTGACCCATGACGTTTGCATCGGAGCAGGGCTTTGCACTGCCATGTTTCACTGGCAACATATGAACATGATAGCCTCCTGCTAAGGCATTCAAGTTAATCAAAGATACATTAATAGTTGTGGGGCTTTGCGGGCCAGCTTGGGAGAACCACACTTGGCCAATGGACACCCCAGGGCTAGACCAGTTTCCCAAGCTAGCTTTGTGGACCCGCATTTTTGTAACATTGGCACAAGCAATCCTTGGCCCTCCTCCATCTGCTTCATGGATGACCACAGAACGACCAATAAAACCTGACTCAGGCAACCAGGAAGTGACATCGGTGAAAAAGTGTTTTGTGTCTACTCCACCCACCCTGGTGCCAAGGTTGATGGGGCTGTGTTTGCTGGAGAGGTCTGCCACCTCACAGGATAAGGGACTGGATGGGCCACAATGGATGGCATAGCTGCTGTCTCCAGTGTTGATGTTAAAGGGATTCCAGTGTCCCCCTACCGTGCTGCAGTGTCTCTCATCATCATCCCTGTCTGAGCTAATGGGGTAGGTGTGAACATGCCAATTGTGATTTCTGGTTGGTGTCTGTGTGGGATTTCCATATGACAGATCCATAAAGATGGATACGTCAGACAAAGGGTTGTTCTGTAGTTGGGTGAACCAGATCTCGCCGACCACAGGGCTCTGAAATCTGGCTCTGGCAACATTAACTTCACCGGGGTAGCTGATGCTGGCACAAACATACCTGGCACCATTTGTTTGGTGAATAACCACTGAGCGTCCCACAATACTGTTCTGTCCAAAGAGAGGAAGGTTGAAATCCAAGAACACCATATTGAACTCATCTTTACCTGCGAGGGACATGTGTTTGGTGCTTAGATCTCCAATCTCATACTTGTCGTGTGTTGACCCAGTAACTTTCGGGTATGTTGGGTCATTAGTGTTGACATCGAATGGGTTCCAGTGGCCACCCACATTGTCATTTGAACACTGGCTTGCTGCAGAGGATGTGACTGAAGGGACAGGAAACAGGTGGACGTGGTAAGGGCCGACTCTGCTCTGCAAGTTAGTCAGGTTGACCCGCATCTCTGTCACATCAAAACTGGAGGCCTGTTGGAAGCTAAAGTGTCCTTTGATCCCTTTCATATTCACAACAGCAGTCACCTGTTTCCCTGGCACGTGATAAACCTGAGAGCACTTGTAACTTGACCCCATGTGGAAAAGAAGGAAACCAGGGCTGAGGTTTTTCGTAATGTCCAGACGTGATTTCTCGGGTTGCAAAGGGGTTCCAACTTTGACTATCCCCAATCTAGTCAAAGTGGAGACGTCTAAGCTTCCAAGTAGAACATCACAGCTTGCTGCAGTGCTCGTAGATCCAAAGAGAGTGATATTGGTTTGGGAGGCATCAACCTGACCAATTGTAATTAGGTCTGCAAGAAGCCTAGGGTTGGTCTCTCCTGTATTGAGGCGAATGTAAACATTACCGGCAATAGGGCCAGTAAACCTGGCCTGACGAGTCAAAGAAGTTTGACCTTGACTTACAACAGTGCATACTTTAGTGCCGTTACATGTCTGCAAAGTCAGTGAGAAGTCATCCAAGTGTGGACGTTGTTCAAAGAGGCTTGACACATTAACAGTGGAGTTTGATGCAGGATCAGCTGTGAAGTTAAATATGATGGGGCCAATGTTTGCCTCTGAACAAGGTTGAGCAAATTGGCCGAACATGACGGGGAATTCACTGAGAGACATTTTAACTGGCCCACATGATCCTGCACCAGATACTGTGACAATGGCTGTCTGGGATGTAGAATCAAACTGCACCTGCCCTGTGACTCCTGCCATATTCAGAGGCGCCCGAAACTGAATACAGGAAATAGCATCTGAAAGACAAGAGTGTGATTATTACAATGTGTGATGCACAATGCAGTGGACTAGTTTGGTTAAAACTGATTGTTTTTCTTGATAATTGTTCTTGCTTTGAGACAAACTGCAATACTTACACCAGCAGATGACATTAACCACTGAAGGCTAAGAAGTTGCATCTCACTCTGTGAATTCTACCATGTTATGAAAAGGCTTAAAACGATTTTTTGTGATTTTAGGGAACCTAACTTCATCTACAGTGATTATCAAATGTGCTGATTTTGAGCAGTTCATAGTCACATTGTGAAAGTCGCAGTTCCACTGTTGACTCTCAGTTCAAAAGCCAGGTTAACAATAAAGAAGTGAAAGTGGCAACTAAATAATGGTAGTCAGAATTGACTTGCTTTGTTGCCTTACAGCAAAAACCCTGTAGTTTTCATGGTCTTCCTGTGTGCGTCTGGGTTTTTTTCCGGGTACTCCGGTTTCCTCCCACAGTCAAAAAACATGTAGAGGTTAATTTTACACTCTAGATTGGCCATAGTTGTGAATGTGAGAACGAATAGTTGTTCATCTCTGTGTGTTGGCCCTGTGATGGACTGGCGACCTGTCAAAGGTGTACCCAGCCTTTGACAGCCAGGATTGACTCCAGTTGATTAAAATCCAATTATGCTCCTATAATATCTACTCATTTCAATTTGGTTAATGATAGATAACTAGAGTGATTGGTAAGGTCAGGGATATCCCCTAATCTAGCTGTGAGGCCCCTTTTATGGTTATTGTAAAAACACCCTTCAAGTATCAGACTCCGATGGTGAAATATGCATGTAACAATATGCAAAACTTGAGGGAAGAGCAGCATATGCATCCACCACTTATTTTTTTTTACTTTTTTTTCATATTTTGTTACACTATAAATATCACTATGCATCAGCATTGCATTCATAGTTCTTAAAGAACTATGAATGCAATGCAAGAGGAATTTTCCAAAGGTAATGTTCCCCTGCAAGTGTGGCATAAATACTGAAACTAGTCAGGCAAGGAAATGCACATATGGTGGAACATTTAAATGAATAAAACAGGCTTCATAAACGGTTGACAGTGTTTGAAGATGTGTAGAAGGATAATTAGTTTCCTGGCTCTTTCTTACCCCCGGCGCAAAGTGGTGGACAGCACAGTGCAAATATCGTTGCTAGTTTCCATCCAATGCAATTGTTATTTTCATGCCCAGCGCCCATGTTGTGTAGGTAGGAATTGCACACACATTGCTATTTTGAGACAGCAGAAAGTCACTGTGCCATTGACCAAACAAATATCTAGATTCAATTGTGCAGTATTTTCAAATGTAGATTGAATTCGCTATCCTGTCTGAAAGAATTGTTGATGGGACCTATAGGATCAGTAGGCGGCCAGAGGTAGAGGGTCCACAGATTGTGGACCACGTACCCCACCCTCATTGAAGGGTTCTTGCTGCTTGCACACTTTCACCTAGTGCACAAGCAGATCTGTCTCCTCGGTAGAGAATCGTTCACTTCTTCTGTTTTATGCATTCACCATATAAATTTAGATAAAAAAAACACACACAGGTTGAATCACAAGAAGGTGTGTTGCTTGGGATTGCATCTAATTCCACTAATAAATAGAGGGTTTGTACAACGGGTTCTGCCAGAGATTATTTTTTTGGCAAAAGTGTTTTCCTCTCCTCTTTGTTCATTGTGTGAACTGTTGGGTTTCTCTTATTTCCCTGATTTGAACATTTGTTTTTGTGAAAACAAATTTGAGACAGCACAGACTATTTGCACACAAAGACTTTATGAAGTTACAGTAGCTATAATTAAGGGCCTCAAAATTGTGGAAATGCTGTTTAAATTCAGTTTTAGAAACCTTTAACTACTGTTATTTAGTAGCCATTTTCAATTCTTTATTGTTAACCTGGCTTTTCAACTGAGAGTCAACAAGTGGAGCTGCTACTTTCGCAAATGTGACCATAAAATCCTCAAAATTAGCACATTTGGTAATCGCGGTAGATGAAGTTAGGTTACCCTAAAATTTTAATTTACCCTTCTACATCATTTTAACCCTTTTCATAACATGGTAGTATTCACAGAGTGAGATGCAACTCCTAAGCCTTCAGGGGTAACTGTCATCTGTTGGTGTAAGTATTGCAGTCTGTCTCAAAACAAGTTACATATTATCAAGAAAAACCATCAGTTTTAACCTTACTAGTTCACTGGTTTTCTTTCTGACAGAGCGAAATACCAGCCAGTCTCGGCAACGAACAGAAATCAGTGTTGCAAGGAGTAAACTTGGACACTCTCTGTCCCCTGCGAAAGATTTTTTAAAAACATGAATACACACAGTAAACATCATGAATATATCATCCATTAAGTCTTAAGTGTCAGGCATGCAAAGTAAATTTGTAAAAGAAATTTAAAAATACTCACCAAGTAAGGAAAATATAAGGACTCCTGTCAGGAGGTACATCTTGCAAAAAAGAAGTAGTATAGTAATTAGAGTTCAAACTGTAGGTTAGGGATAAAAACAGCTCAATTGCAAGAGAGAGTTTGCCGTCATTTAAGTTGAAGGGCAGCAAAATGATGGTGTGTGTGTACGGGTGTGAGTCTAAATGTATTCTCCTGCAGCATGTCATGTGTGACTGGTTTTCTGTCTGCAGTCTGTCTGTGTCTGCCTGTGATTGGTCGACAGGCAAGTCTGCCTAATGTATGAAAGCAAGGGAGGTGGGGAGAATATTTGGCAGCCCAGATAAGTGGAGGTGACCTGATCCTGGTGTGATCATTGTGTTAATATATTCTGCTGGACTCAGTCAAGTGGAAATGCAAAGGGAATGTTTATTGGTATATTGCGACACTTTAATGTCGCAGTATATCAAGTTGTTGATTTGTGATTATTGAGCAATACATTACGTAACTTCCTCATTTGGTTGAAAGTATGCACATTCATATATGTATGTGGCATCCTCGGTGGAAATTAAGAGAAATCACGTGCCGAGAATCATAAGCACCTTTTAAACTGAAAGCTGAGGCCCTTAAAAAATGTTATCATAGAGCTAAGATATTCTTAGTTTTCTCCTTTTGTCCTTTCTACCTCTTCCCTGTCCTTTGCATAGGATATTCCTCAGCTGTCCTTGTGAGTGTTGGAGGAAAAAGAAAACGTAAAAATAGCGACTTGTTCCAAGAATAGCAGCCCGATGGCCCATCGTTGTGAGCTGTTTGGAGGGGATGGGCCGCGTCATGATTTACAAATATTGGAGGACGGGTGAAGTGGGTCAGGTCCTTCACCTGGCTTTTTTAGACCACTGATTGGAGCAGGAGCTGGAATCATGATGTGACAACGTCTCTGTCCCCGCGAGCCCACACAAGTTTACCATTTACACATGTGTGCACACACACAGAGGACAGTGACAGCTAAACACACGGGGGCCAAGTAGAAACTGATTAGATGTTACACTGATAGTAGATTGCTCCACATTACTCACACCAAGAAAACTGTATCTGTGTATGTATGGCTTTTTTTTTTTAAAGGAACATTGTATTATTTTCTTATTTCAGACATAAAACATGTCAAAGATATCAACACGTGCGTGTGTGTGTGCATGTGTGTGTGTGTGTGTGTGTGTGTGTGTGTGATTTCTCTTAAATCTACATCAATGTTCCTTGATTCGTTTGCTGTAAACCAACAGCAAACGAAACGCTGAGTAGCATTCTCAAAGACAAAGTTAAAGACCAGAGGTGACAGATCCCTTTGAAGTGGCAGCTCCTCCTCCTTTAAAAAAACTACTATTACTACATGGCATTTAACACAGCTTGAGCTGGACTCCAATTGTTTTTTGTTTGTTTGTTTTGCTTCTTTAAAAAAATAAATAAAAATAAAATGTTTTATGCTTTCTATTTTTACTGATCTTTTTTATTTGACATCAGCACTTTGGTCAACCTCGGTTGTTTTTTTAAATGTGCTCTATAAATACATTTGAGCTGAGTTAGCATTCCATCTTCTCTTTGGAACACTCAGTTAAAGCATTATTGACCGTTTGCTTTAGAATGCAGGTGAGCAGGCAACCGTTTATCAACAAATGAAGATTGTTGATACATTTGATGATTGATGGAGCTGGTAGCAGAGCAAGTACTTGCATAGTGCAGATGTGTCTGCTGTCAGATTATGTCTGTGTGTGTCCATATTTGTATCTGTTACCGCTTTACTACCTTACCTGGAATAAACGCTGACCTTATCAGAACCAGTACTCCACATGGGGATTTGAATTGTGGTTAGGTTAAGGTCAGGGTTATAATTATAGTCCAGGAAATGACTTCTACAGTCATAGAAGAATAAAATCCAAGTGTTACAGATTTGGTGACAGTATAGGACTTTCAATTATTAGACCTGTACCAGTTATTTAATTTTAGTGTAATCTCTCTCACACACACACAGACACACACCATCACAATGTGCATATTTAAAACATAAGCAGACATTTACATGAGTCTATTTTATGAATTAAGATCACTGAGGAACAGTTGCCGTGAATAAAAAGCACGCTGATGGCCACCAGATGGAGGCAGAGCAGCATATACCTGTGTCATATCGTGCAAGTCACATTTGACATTTTAACACATGCCCATGTAAAGTAGTCCGACTGAGTCTGAAGCCTGAGCCAAAACTACCTCAATCTTCCCATAGAACACTTTAATGAGCTTTATAATAGTTACAGCAGCTTTTGTCCAGAGAATATAAGGAGTAAAAAAAGGCTCCAAAAAAAAAAAAAAAACCTTTCACCCCCTGTATTTGTTTACATAAACACAGTCGGAAGTACGTGTGGTGAACCAGAGCTCGGGGGGATGATTTATAAAGTGCCCCTGTCAGAAGAACTAGGACAAACGTAAATAATGAACATGAACTTCACAGAGCGGGGGGGGGGGGGGGGGGGGGGTGCTCAGTTTGCAGCAATGGATTTGCGACAAAATGAGCCACCGTTAGCAGTGGCCGGGACTTCGCTTCCTGCCGCATTGTGAGCCAGCGCTTCCGGTTTAGCCGGCTGTCGTAGATCTCCACAGCATGTGTCGCTGTTGAACCGCGCCGTAGGCAGCGCGTGAGCACCATCCCACTGATTTAACTTCAGCGAAAGTGCCCGGGCACGTCGCACTTGAGCGGAGTCATTGAATTTAAACGTTCAGAAGAAGGTCCGCGGACACGGGTCGAATGTCAGCTGTCAACCACAGACCTCCTCCTCTTCCTCCTCCTCTTCCACACCAGGTATCTGCATGCTTGTCTCAAATATGTTTAAGATTTGATTTATAACTCTGCGCTGTCGTCAGCGCTGCTCACCATCAAGTTGTTATCATTGGTGTTTCGGTGAAAACCACGAGGTAATCATTAGGATATAACACTATAACCAGAAATGTGAGGGTAAGTTTTATTTTGAACAGGTAAACCAGACATTTCCTTCACAACATTTATGCATTTTATTTATAACAAATACATCCTAAAGAGTATGGATCCAAAATGTGTAAAACACTGTCGGTAAGCTTTTTATTAAATATTGGACAGTATTATCCCCTTCCTAGGCTCGAGTCTCTCGTGGGTGGTCAGAATGTTTCTGAAGGACAGAAGCAAGTTTCCCACCTGTTTTGTTATTAAACTACTTTGAAACAAGTTGATTTATTTTTGTGGAGATCAAAAGTAGTGTGTCTGCTCCAAGCAGCAACAGTCACATGGGGGAATCACTACATCATGACAGGAGAGATGAGACACTGGGTGGACAGGATACCAGTGTTATGTGAAGTCAGGATTTCAGTCCTTTTAGTCAGACTGAGACATGTCATGTAAACGTGTTATTGCGCCTAAATTTGAGCTAGTCTTAATCAGACTAACATACCCGGATAATGTGATTCATAGTCTGATTACTCCTGCATGTATATGTTTTGTCGGACTGGAGTCAGACTTGGTGTTCTGCACATGCACCAACGTTTCCTCCCTGGTCTTTGACCCGGTAGTAGAAGGAGACCATGTTTAAACTGCAGCACTGTTACTGTTGAAAATCATATGGTTGTGGCGGCTTTCTTTGGACTAGGCAAGTTGTCCGATTGTCCGAGTCCTAGTCAGACTATGGCCTTAGCTTGATTAAACTGTGCATTTAAACATACTGACTCGTTACATGTTTCCTTAATGACATGTCATGTGAAAAATATATTTTATTCCTAATGAGCTTTCAGAAAAAGACTGGAAAACAAATCCTTTCATGACCCAGCTGTGGGTTCCAACCCAGTCTGATCTAAGCAACTACATCATTTGCAACATATCACTTAAAGACTTCTTATTGTATTGTTATTGTACCCAGTTGGGTGTGTGGATTGCAGCAAGCAGTGAATGACATGAATATATTGTATTCCTGTAATTTTTGCTACAGTGGTAAAAGTAACTGGTAAAATGTCTTGTAAACTGGTTTATTCAGTGTATCCCACTGAGTGCAGGTTTTCAATAAGAGTAAATTGCTCCATCCTGACGAAAACATTAACCGTTAAATGACCAACAGCTGTGTTTCTCTTCCTGCGTCCTCTCGGCTTTCCACTGATATTCCCCTTTTTCTTCTTCTCTTCAAGGTCTACAGATTAAAATTCTGGATTCCTCCCACCAGCCCCCCTCCCCCTCTGTCCCTTCTCTTCCCCCCTCTCTCCCCCCTCAAATTGCATGTTGACCTGTAATGATTCTGTCAGAAAATCCATTTCTACACCAAAGTCTTAAGTAAAAAGAAAGGAAAATATGTTAATTGTCTCCAAAAGGCATTTACTTTTACTTTTCATTTGTTTCCTTTCTCCGTCCTTATTTAGTTCTGCAGGGCGCTCTGAAAGCTGCGGATGTTCACCATATGGGCCTGAAATCCAAAACAGTATTCCACCCATTCTCTGAATCACTTGGATAAAGTGGGCCCTAATTCTCAGGGACTTTCCAGAAATGATTAAACACATGCCATATTTACTTTTCTTTGCTCAATTTTGTTTCTTGTTTTTTTTGTTATGCTTAAAGGTAGGGTGGGAGGATCCTGGAAAAACTGTTTGAGCAAGCTACTTATTTAATTCAAAAGTCCAAGCAGCCGCTTTCTTCAGACTCTAGTGCGAAGCCACACCTCCACAGCACAGGAACGTGCAATGCATACGAGCATTGGTCTCACACGGATTCACGAGCACTGCACGGCATCGGTAACTTTCGGTACTTTTCGGTGGCACTAACTTTTTTGGATACTTGACGAAAAACAGTGCAGGCCGTGTAGGTTTTGCATTTGCATGGTCCTGAGATGAGGAGGCGCAACGAAGCCTCCTGTCATCAACTCACTAAAGAAAGTTGTTGTGACTGTCGCGTCACATCAGCATGCAGCCAGCCAATCTGAATTGAGCATGCTCCTCTGCTGCCATATTGCATTTGTAATAAGCTTATACTGCTTTAACCTTTATATTGCTCACAGAATAACATTTAAATAGGGCAGAGCAGAGGGGAATCTCTTGTTTCAACACATCTGCAGAAGTCTCTCTCTCTCTCTCTCTCTCTCTCTCTCTCTCTCCCTCCCTCTCTCCCTCTCTCCCTCTCTCCTGTTCATTTCCTCCCCTGCAGTGAACGGTTTTATTATAACCAGAGCCACAATTGAGCCCAGTAAACATTAAGATTCATGTGGAGACACAGGAAGTTCAATGTCATTTATGGTGGGGGGGAAAAGGACTGACATTCATAACAGAGCAGCTTTGACCAGTGCAGTGGGTGCTGTCTGCATGGACTGTTAATGAAGCATTAAGTCTTGATTGTCTAGGAATGTTTTTGTGGGAACGTAAGTGCAAGGAGGGGGATTTTATCGCTTTAGTGTTTTCATGGTACGTGTGAAGTGGAGCTTGCTCACGACTTCCAGCTCCTTCACTTCATTTCTGTCTCTGATACAGAAAGTTAAGCGTGACATTTTCACAGTAACTTTTTTTTCACCATGCAGTGCACAGAGAAAAGGAAATGCATATGTGTGTTGGTGTGCCTGAAGCTATTTAAAATGCACATGGCTCAGTGAATTTGAACCTGTCCAGAGGACAGCGATGACTTCATCATTACCTCACCATGCTCTGCTAGAGGACTTATCAAAAACATGTGGCTCCACTCTCTCCTGCACACTGCAAATTGATTGAGTCTTGGTTTCCAATATTTTCCCTTTGTTAGAGGAGGATATGTGTTTGCTCACAACCAGGCTTTTATTATGCTGGATTTACTTGTCTCTTCCTGGATTTTGACTTTGTCTGTCATTCATTTGGTTTGTCTCAGTGTGGAGCTCTGCTCTGGGTTTGGTCAGACAGGACTGAGGACCTACTAAATTGGACAGGATTATAGTCTACGCCTGAGGAGTAAACATGTGCATACGTGTCTGTTACACCCGGTGAAACCAGATGAAAAACACAACAGGATATTTTATATATGCATTATTACACAATCATACAGTACAGTCAAGCGTATTCATGTTTGCTATCCTGTTGAACGTTGTGAATGAAAAGAAGACTGCACTCGGATGTCTTTTGCACTAATGTAATCTAACCAAGCTTGCTGCTGGATATAGATTCAAATTGAAAGCTCATTATAACAAACCTAATAAACATCTTCCCCCTCATGAACACTTCCTTGTACTTTCCCCTTTAATGATAACTTGAAATTTAAATACAGTATGTCTAGAGAAAATGAACTTGTTCACATGTAATTTGGTTAGAGAAGCTAAACGAAGGGAAATTAAATCTTGCTAATAATGCTTTATGACACTAACTGTTGATTTAACTGTCCGTCCATCCACCCACCCATTATCTTGTTCTTTACCAAGGTCAGGTCGCGGTGGCACCTTTTGATTCTGATTCACAAGGTTTCATTCATTTAGAGTCATTTCAGTTTCAATACAACTTCTGCTTGGTTAGTAAAGAGATTTTCAAAGAATTAATGCTCCAAATTGTACGACATTTGGATCTCTCTAACCTGGCACATTGTTAAAAAAATGTATTTACATTACAAATTGACCTTGCAATGAGCGCAGTTGGCCTTTCTGCATGGAGTTTGCATGTTCTCCCCACGTGTACCTGAGTTTTCCCCCGGGTTCTCCGGTTTCCTCCCACAGTCCAAAAACATGCAGATTAAGGGAAAAGGCAAATTGGACACAATTGACCGTAGGTGTGAGTGTGAGAGTGAATGGTTGTTTGTCTCTATGTGACCCTGTGATGGACTGGCGACCTGTCCAGAGTGTAGCCCGCCTTTCACCCTGTGTCAGCTGGGATTGGCACCAGTGCCCACCACACCATGACCCTCATGTGGAGGATGAGCACAGTTTGGCCTGCATTCATTCCCCTATGATATGTTGTTTTGTGGTGACAATGGAGGACACAAAAAAACCTCCTGTCCTCTTGAGTGAACAGTCATGACCCCAAAGCATCTGAAAAGCATCGTTTGGAAGTATTTCTGGTTCTACACCATAGATGGCAAAATAACAAACAAAAGCTGCGGACTCAGCTGTTAGCTAAGCTCATGGTCATGCAAGGCTATCACAGTCAAGTCTTGTTTGACCACGATAGTATTGCAAGACTTGTAAAGAGGATACAGGAAATGGCATTTATTAAAAGATCGATCTGAGGACCAGATTGAGATCCAGGTTTTATTTATTTATTTTTTTAACCCAGCACATATGGAATCCCTCCAGCAAGTTCTTTGTCTTCCCTGGTGTCTCTTCTATATGCTTAGCATGTTCTCAGGAAAACGTCTTGTGGCAGAACTCATTTCAGCTGCTTTTATTTACAGTCTCATTATTTCAGTCACTCCCCTGAGTTTGAGGACCATTGTCAACAATGAATGTATGTCCTTGCAGACAGTTTAGGTTGTTAGCTGGGATTATAATAGAGCAATGTCTCCATTTCCACCCTTTGAGTACATAAATAAATGAGTCCTTTATCAGTCCCAAATTCCTTCTCTGCATTGAACCCATCCTCCATCCCAGAATTAGGAGCAGTGGCTGGTGGGGACTCGAACTGGCAGCCCTCCGGTTACAAGCCAAGTTCCCTCTCCACTCGGCCATGGGCTTATTATTTGAGAAGTTTATTGTTTATTCTACATCAGAGGGGATTAAAAATAAATTGCACCCGGCAACAACACTGTTGCAACATTTCTGATTATTTTTACATGGTGGCTACTGGTCATTTACCTCGTGTGAATGCTTGTTTGTTTAGTCGTGATCCCTCTGGTGTAGTTCTCCAGCACGTCTACGGATCTATAACTTCAGTGTTGGTTTTTATGCTCTGATTCCCTTAAGTGAAGGACTCTGACAAAACGGAACAGTCTCTCATTTCATGCTATTGTGCACACACAGACAGACTGCCGTTTGATGTGATACATGTGTGGGCTAAGTGTTTAGATTCCACAGTTGTTTGGTTGCCAGTGCCAGAGGTCCCAGTGGGTTGGAGTTAGAATAACCTTATTATACACTTGTGGGTGGATGTGTTACTTAGAGTATCTGACCCCACATGGAGTAGCCAGTCCAGGTTTGGGAATTGTGTATGTCCATATGTGCATCCATACGCCATTGTTTGTATGCTATGTACATACGTGTCTGAGCTCTTAATATGTTTGTGGTTAAACAGGCCTTCCTCTGTTTGTGTGAGGGGGGCACAGTCTCTGGCAGACAGTCAGCCCCGGCCAGCATGGGTCTTCCCCATGCAGCGGAGAGGCATTTGGCATGGATGTTAGAGTGCAGTGACCATGGCAACGGGTCAGCCTCTAACCATGGGAGAGGGAGAGGTGCCAAGTTTTGGGCCAAATGAGCTTTTGAGGCGGACAGCGGCTCTTTTGATCCCTGTGGCTGTCACCTTATTAAAGTGTCTTTCTGGGGGTTAAACATTTGAGATGGTGAAAGTTCAGAGCTGACATTGGAATGTTGACTCCACCAGACGATTAACGATGAGACAGAATTGTTCTGTCTTATCTGAAAGTACGTTATTATGATTCAGTCATTGGGATTAGGCACTTGTGCCAATGTCAGCTCAAAGTCAACAACTCTGTCAAACGAAAATACAAAGGATTTGGTGTTGAAGCCTTAATTCTTCATTCAGTTTTTGATTTAATTTGTAGATCTTAATGTTAATGACTGATGCCACTGTGAACAGAGAATGACCCTGATGTGGTATGCTATTATGGCTGGACTGTGTGCCAGATAGTGTGCAGTGTGCAGCCACGGTCTGTGTAATGGGGGGGGGGGACTATGATTGTTTATGTCTGTGTGGATTATAATGGACATTGTGTCTAAAATCTTCTAGTTCTACTCAATTAATAGACATTAGTCATTCCACTTATTCATGTGTGTTTCATTTTTTATTGCCACACATGGATTCCTGTGTTGTTTGCAGTTTGAGTATCTGGAAAGGATGGACCGTCACCATGTGAACCTCTCGCTCCCTCCCTCCCTCCCTCGCTCTCTTTGTCTCCATCTCTGTGTGTTTGTTTGTGTGTGTGGAGTCTAAGTATTATGTTGCTGCAACTTGGGTCTGGCACAATATGGAGACTTGTTTTCCTTCTGGGAATAAAAAGCATGTCCCCGCAACTTATTCCATCATTACAGGGTGAAGACATGCTTTATACATTATACAAGTTATGTTGAGTTTTAGGGATGTCCCGATATGATACCGATATTGCAGCCTTGAGTATTGGCTGATACCGATATCGATCCGATGCGATATCAGCACGAATCATAATCATGTCTTATAGTTTTTTGACTTATATCGGACCGATATCTGATAACAATATCGGATCGGGACATCCCTATGAGTTTAAGCATACTCTAACTCCTTATGGTTACTTTCATGGTAAGGAAAGAAATCATGGTAACACAACTGTATGTGTGTGTATGTATGTATGTATGCATGCTTCTCTTCTCTTCTCTTCTCTTCTCTTCTCTTCTCTTCTCTTCTCTTCTGTCTCCTGCCCTGTTGCTCTGCTGTTTTATTACCCTGCTATAAAAGTCCTACTTAAAAACATAACTCTTCCAAACGTATGTAGACGCATAAAAATTCACAGTTGAGTCCCGAATCCGTCCTGCAGTGACATTCAGCTCTGATTGTCTTCTTTCTTCACACTGAGTGACTTCACTGAGCGCAGTAGTGCGACCTTCTTCTCCACTGAACTTCATTGTAATTGTTGTGCTGTATTATTCATTGTTTAAAGGGACACACACACACACACACACACACACACACACACACACACACACACACACACTTGTGGGATCAATTCCTCCCAGTCTAGTCCACACAGCATGTTGATGCCGTATGGGGTTTGTGACAAGCGTTCTGCCTGATAAAAATAAAATGTAGTCAAACTTGTTGCGCTATTGCTTTCTAAGTAGGTTAACCACGAGCTGCGTCGTTTATCAGCACCATATCAGTTTACATTACTTGTTTAGTTGCTATTTGAATGGCTCTCTCGTGTGTATTGTGTCATACACCAGTGGATTTGCTTCCTTCTTTGTTTGCTTGCTTAATCTTGTTCTTGATGTAATATATATGTGTACTACACAGAGCATTATTTCTCCATTAATCGAGCAATCGTTTGGTCCATAAAATGTCAGAAAATGTTGATCAGTGTTTCTCAAACCTGGAAAGGATGATGTTCTCAAATGTCTCGTGTTGTTGTCTTGTCCAAAAAATATTCCCATTTAAGAAATTAAAAAATCAGAAAACTTGCTTTAATTCCTTAAAAACACTCACAGACCGATTCATCGATTGTCAAAATAATTGTTTCAGCCCTAGTTCTGCAGCTGTTGGCGGACTGATTGGTTGGCAGATATCATTAGGTCACGCAGCAGCCATTGGACTGTGTGTCGATTTATAATGCTGGCAATGCAGGAGTTTATTGACCTGTTCTATGACTTGGGGTGCTTTCATACCTCGCTTGTTGATCGGTTTTAATGGGCTTGTGTGAACACAGCAATCCCACGCCATTCGAAATTGGACGTGTTCATATACTGAACCCTGGTATGTCACCATTCCAGAGAACGGCAAATTTCCCACAAAATTCTGACCAATCACAAAACTGTTTACAAGCACGTGGCGTATTTTCATGAACAATTAATTCAGTGATTAATACGTAATAAAAATGGTTGTAAAGATTGGAGAAAGTAATTTAGAGAAACTACACAGTTAAGGCTGCAACAATTGATTATTCATGAATTACTATTAACCCTCAACTATTTTGATAATTGATCATTGTAATAAGCGTAATAATAATGATAATAATTCTTATTATTATGATAAAGAATAATTTTTCTTTGTACTTAAAACAAGACATTTAAGAAGATTATAATTTAAAGGTTTGGGACACACTGATCAACATTTCCTGACATTTTATGGACCAGTAAATGGTCTGATATGACATATGTGAACTGTTGTTGGCCTCCTATATCCAGGAAACATGCTTTATTACCTCTCTGACCAAACAACAACATTTACCACATCATCTGCCACTGTTTTAGCAGGCACACCCATGCCTTGGTTCCTGTTTGTGGACACACACACACACATGCATCGCACACGAATACACCCATACACACCATGGTATTGTCACATCACACGCCCAGAGGCAAATCACACTTGGCAGCACTGAGATTAGCTGGCTGCTGGATCCTGGTGTCGCTGTGGGTATGTAACTGTGCTGTGCTGCACCGTTGTCTCGTCTCTAACTGGGTCAGCCTGTGAACTAAACAATGGTTCTTGAACTAATGCACCGTGTCGGCATTGCAGAGTGTTTCTGTGTCACGTTGTCGTGTTTTGGTAGTTCTATGTTGTCTTAGTCATAGTTTTAATTGATTCTGTGTGCTTTACTTTACAAGACAGTGCTGATGTTTACATGGGTAATAACCCGATTAGTTGTGATTGCTTTGACTGCTGTGTGCTTGCACTTGTGCTTTCCAGTCATCACTTGTCAGTCAGTTGTGTGTTACTTTACTGCTCCTAGTTAGTTATTGGGTGTATTTAAAGGTTCAGTACAGGAATAAGGGACTAGATCCATATGGCCACAATCTAAAGTTTATTTATTATTTCCTCCTGGTACATTTGATGCTGAAATGACCTTGCATACATGTTCACAGATGCATGAATGCAGTTACTAAGTCTGCAATTTTGAAAAATATGGCGATATCACAGTTATTGAAGTGCACACGTATATTCACGCCCCCTGTCCTCCTCCGTGATTGTAATAGTTCTCACCGTCGGAGCTAAAATACAGACTTTAATCTCAGGATAGGTGCCGGCTTTCTAGGAATGATTTAAATGCTTGCAGCTTGACCCATTCATCCCAAACTGCACCAGAGAAGTCAAATATCTGCCTGAAGACTGTGTGAAAGTATGGGTTTGCCCCAAGTCTCTAGAGGGATTACACTGAAGTCGCTGTGGTGAGGCACTCGTAGCTATCGCCTCAGAATAAAAGTAGTTCTTTATTGATTTGACAATTTTTTTTTTTTTTAAGATTTTTAAGATCTATGTAGCACTGAACAAATGAGTAACTAGTGATATTTTATGGAAAAAAATGATTCAAAATTTTTCAATTGTGAATAAATTAATAATGGTCTTTTCATGAAAACTCAATATAGCACTCGTAATTGCAGTTTGGGTAACTTACGAAAACAGTGTTGTGTTAGATCCTGTTCAGATGTCAACACAACCCCTCCTTCATTAAAGAACGATGCACAATACTGACAATAGAGTGCTGTGAAAAAAAGACAGAGATAAACAAGATATAAAACCACACAGCTTTATAAATCAAGTACGTCATGTTTTCTTTATTCTGATGTCGTGATGGGCTTCAATTCAATTTGTACTCAGTCATACTCAGTTAATCTGGGAGAGTGTGTGTCGATGTCAGTCTGCACACAAGGTCATTTTGACAGAATTTCAGCTGAATTCATTCACAGTGTTACAGTCTCACACATTTTAGCAAGAGTCCATAAAACCTCATTAAATAGTTGTCAACCCTTGACAGTGACAGCACTGTATACTTCATCCAATGCAAATTCAATCAGTTTTTCCTTTAAGTCAATAAACAGATCCTCATGACAAACGTACAGTTTCCACCTTATCAGTTCCCTGTCCTGATGAACGGACACCCTCATACACACAGTTTCCACTGAGGATGTATCTGGTCAGAGCCAGGGGGGAGATACCGATGTCACATGTGCTTGGTGTTGTCACATGTCTTGGACTCACGTCGCAGGATGGGAAGTATGGGGAGGCCATATTTCCTTTACCTCGGCAAAGGAAACCAGTCAACAGGACCCATCTTTTGTTCTGTCCCTTCCAGGGCAGTTACTGATTCACTCGAGTTGGAAGTTAGACAAACACAGCATGTAGCACAAGGTCATGCGATATATCCGCCTCTGTTGACTTTATGGGCCAATGACACCATGTAGTGCTTCAAGAACAATTGTTTATGACTTGCACGAGTGATGTCATACTTGGTAAAATGAGTGCAGTGGCGTGTCCTTTACATGATGTCATTTATTTTAGCCCAACTTTGATGTTGTTCTGCTTTGGGAAAATCCTTTTTATGTTGTCTGGCACAAGATAACATGGGGGAACTGTCAAATTCTCTCTATGGTTTGCTTAAAAGCTAGATTGTTCTTTAATCTTTAAATTGCCCGACCCCAACTTACAGTAACCCAGTATTCAGCAATCATTTGTCACATCTTGTTGTTATATGATTTAAAGTGCATATTTCTGTATTGAAACACTTAGTTGTGTCAGGGTCCCTGCCATCAAAAGCCTGAGCTATATTGGTGCTGTTTTCATTGGCAGTTTGAACTGGGAGTGCAACTCTAAGCTGGTCAAGACAAATAGATTTGGTTTAGTGATACATGTGAGGGGAGAAGGCTTTCTCAATCAGCCTACAAAAGGAAATCACAACTAGTTCTGAGGTTCACAAGTTTATATCATGTGTGTTTGTAGATTAACACTAACAAAAGTAAGTTAGTGGTGGTGTTTAGTCTACTTCCTTCTGGTTTTAATCATCCATTACTTCATCTTCCTTCTAATCTAATAGATTAGAAGATTAGAATACTAACACCCCGTCACTTCTCGTTGGTAAATATGAAGTGACACATGACATTTATTTCAATGATCTCATCTGACTTCCATCTTCAAGAAAGCAGCTGTCAAAACTATTCGTGTGGGAAGACATAAATTGCCATGTTCGATCCTTTTGGTAAAGGGTCGATAAAGTACAGATGTAGAAGTTGGGGGAAATGGAATCAAGCTGTATTTTTACAGCGGCCTCTTATTTACAGGAGTTTTATCATGGTCACATTGATTTTTCTTGATGATTTTGCACTTCTTGATCCCGGTATTGTAAAGTCTCTCTATGAGAGAGAAACCTGTGCTTGGATGTATTGGTTGAATATAAATGGCCTGTGTAAAAATAATAAATACCAAAAGTATTAGCCTTATTCTGTTCCTTAAATTGACCAAAAGCCATTCAGACAATCACAGTATACTTATACTTTCATTTTGGCAGCACATTTGGTTGTTTTATGTGTCGACTACACGGCCTATATCACATTATAAATCAATCCTTGAGTGTCTCAGAACAAACTTCTTAAGTTGTATCTGCTCCAGAGATGATGCTGTGAGGAAGAGTCTGCTGCCCGCTGGGACTAACAGAGTATCACATTTTTGAGTTGTTATAGTAATAAAAACAGATGAAAACATAACGGAGTGTTGAATGGGGCTAGTAGGGTTAGGCTAGTTGTGTCATGTACTCTGCCTGAACTCATCCCTCAACGAGGCTCTCTTCCTGTTAATACAGCTGTCTGTGTGATCGCTTCAATAAGGCTTTGTAGAGCGAGGCAAACTGCCAGAAGTGAAACAGATTAACCTGAGAGAGAAAGCAGTGCCGTATCTAAATAATAGACGACAGTTAATATCTTTTGCTAACTATTGAATGCTTTTCTTGTAGGAGGAATGCAAATAAATTGCTCTACCTGATGGAAATTCAGCTTTTTCTTCAAGTTGTTCTTTGGCCAGGTAGTTTAAATTTCATTTTAGATTACAGCCAGTCAAATCAGCTTGAAAGTGTTTTACATACCTTGTCTCGATGCAGCTGGAGATGTAATGTTTCCTGGGGTCATTGGGTGTTAAATCCTTTAAAACCTAACCCTCAAATTTAGTTTTTGCTTATTTTAACCATAAAAGGACCAGGAAGTGTAAGTGCTTTAGCCCATTTTTCCAGAATAATTGCCAATGTCTGGCAGTTATTTACAATTTACTGCATGTTAAAATACTGTTTTAACAATTTAAAATGAAGAACAACAAAAAGGTTTATTTACAAAAACACTGCAGTTGTACATGAACAACACACTTTGCGTGTTCAATTAAAAAATTTGAACAATATAAAACATATTTCCACTAAAATAGTTTGAGGCTGCTTCACTGGCTTCCTGAAACAGCGCAAGTGAAATTACCGTAATAACCACACGTCGGCTGTGATGTGCAACTTCTTAGCTTTTGAGAAACCTTTGGAATTTTTCCAATAGCACAAGGCGTCGTGGAACTACAATAATGCAGACTGCGCTTGTGCAAACATGTCGTCAGCGATATGCTTGGTTTTAAATAGTTACGGGTCTTTCAGCATCATCATACACCCTCGCCCAAGCGACCCAGCTGGGGTTCATCAAGACCCAACTCAGCAGCAGCAGCAGCACATCAACTTGCACACTGTGTTTATCCTCCAATTTGAAATCGTTTCATTAAAGAATAGACTCAGTGGACTAAAGTCTCTTGCAATCAGACATTCAGAGGAAACTAAAACCAGACTTGTATTACTTCTGCGCAGTGGTCAAAGAACACTGGTGTTAATTGGTTTATTTTCTGGCCTGAACAACATTTGATGAAAAGTCATCTGCAGATATTTCCTGCCTCGTGATCACAGTCAGGCATACCGTCTTATCTTCCATCTGCTCTGACGCTGATGAAAAGCTAGACATATTATAACACAGGATCAACATTTTTTGTTTCTCTGCTTACAGACTGACGCCCTGCTCTGGAATCGAATTTGTGTCCCTTACTTCACCATTCATAGTCTAGATAGAGCCTCTCATTTCATTCACGTATCCTCAATCAGTGACCTCATCTTGTTAAGTTAGGCCTAATAAATGATTTGTTTTACAAATTCCCTTTGAAACTTCTTTGGTTTTGTGTGCCTGGACATGTCACATTCACCAAGTCAGCCGAAACAGGTTATGTAACTGTGCTCGTTTTCATTATCATGACAAGCCTCTCATGTACAGTGTGTGACTTGTTTAACCACTTAGAAGTGCACTTTATTTTGATTATTCAGTTGACCTGGTTAAAGGTCAATTATGGCCTTGATACAGATTATTTGTTTCAATACCAGTTTTATTGAATCATTTTAACAAAAAACATGGCAGTGGGCTTTTGTTAAAATTCTTTATTTAGCTGTTGAATCTTATTGAAGTTCTATACCTAGCCCAAAGTTAAGTCAATACCACACAAGTCCTGAGTTTGATTCCCTGCCCTAGTGTTGATACTAAATTTTATCACTGGATTTCTCTGTCAAGCATCTGGTTAGTGATATGCAGGCCTCTTATTGCTTTTTCTATGGTTAGCTGTGTACGAATGCACCTCCACTAAGAATACATCCCCACCATATTCAGCAGGTGGTTTCGGTTACTTTTTATTCCGCCAACCTGGACAGAACTGCAGTATTACGACTGTTGTACCACCTGTGACTTCTCAGGTGTTCCATAACCGTTTGCACATATCGCAGAAGTGGAAGATACACCGCTAACAGTTATGACCACAGTTACTGTATGTCATTCTGACTGATCAGCTTATGGCCTATTTACTAAACGCAGACCAGTGAGTCCTGTGTCGGGATGAGCCGATGCAATACTCAATATTGGTATCGGTCCGATACTGGTCAGAATCACTGGATTGGATATCGGACAGATAAAAATGTAAAATCTGATACAATCCAAAAAAATCCTTCATCGCAGTGTAAAAATGTAAATAAATATCAGCAAAATCATTTTAGCTGAGTCATATTGTGGGCTGGTTATTTCTTCTTTATGGGAAAATAATGTTGGATATTCATGTCTTTGAAATAACTTTAAATTATTTAAAAGATGTAAAATGACTGTATCGGACTGATATCGGTGGATACTCGAGTTTGTGGTGGTATCACGACGCCCCTAGTCCAACTAGTTTTGACTCATAACCCAACCCTGATGAACATATTTGCACAGGTTGCTCTCTCTACATATTGTTCCATATTTTGTCGACATAAATTTGGAAACTTTATGTTAGATGTTATTTTGAGCCAATCCCAGGATTCCCAGTAGCCATTACCATTAGATTGGAATGCAGGCGTAGCACCCTCAGCAATAACACATCTCACATGCTATCAATAGCCCTCGTATTCTCCTATCCTGAGCTGTGCTCCCCTGGTGTTGACACAGTTGGTGTTTGTGTAGATGACATAGATGGCTGTCAAGGGCAGATTGCCTTCCACTCCATGATGCCACTAGCCAGCCACCATTTACAGTACAGAGACGCCGCTCAGTCTCTGCAGCTACAACTGATGACCAAGAACACACATGTGGAAAGGGGTCGTAGAGATTCACAGTCAGTTTGCACTATAATTCAATAGCCATATACAGTATCTATATCACAACATTATTCTCTTCAATAGTAAATAAACACAAACTTTTCTGAAAGCCAAAATGTGTCAAATGACTATTTTAGATTAAATATTGTCCTGACCTATAAACATCATGCTCTACAGACATAGGAAAACACCTTTGTTTCTCACAGATCTGCACAAATATCACACAGTAATCATTTTCAATGTGTTATTCAACTGAAAATGAAAATCCTCTCGTATCAGAAGTCAAGTCGCAATTTCAGTGAAAATAATCACAATTCCATATTTATTCAAAGTCTTTCAGCCCTATTCCCTGTAGAGCTCTGGGTGTCACGTGACTGAGTTTGTTACCTCAGCCATGTTGGCAGGAAAAGTTTCTACAAAACTTAACGCCACCAGTCCCGGTTTCAGGCTGTCAGAGTTCACCTCACACTTGAAATCCATGGAGATGGAGCAATCTATTGCAGAACTAAATCTATCGGACTCTTATAATGCCCCCATGGTGCTTTTTATGGAGTATGGAAACCGCCAGAATGAACATTATTCCAGACCTGCAGTATTCTGACTTCAACTTTCTGACAAACGTTCCTTCATCCTACCTTGGAGAACACTTAGACATTGCTATAAAAAACATGCAAAAGAAACAAGATATTAAAGTTAGTTAGTGTTGGATTCTGTACCGGATATGAAGTGATCACTTCACAAGTAGAATCCATTGCCTATGGGTTCCTTCTGCTCCATCTTGTATTATGGCAGTGATTCACCCCCGTCGCCTCATGGGATCTTTGGGGATCCGGCACAGTTTTCTCCCACCTGCTTGCCCCTGACTGTTTCAGTATTCCAGGGCACAATAGCTATCCACCATCTTACTTTACATATATATATATACAGTATGTAAGGTAAAATGGTGGATATATATTACAGGGTATATCTTAGAACTTAATTCTATGTTCATGTGAACTCACTTGGCTGAGGTTCCTGTTTAGCCGTAGCAGACCTCAGGAGACTTGGATGCAGAAAGTAATTATGTGTTTATGTGTGTTTTTGTCCTAGTTGGCGAGACAACATTAAATCAAGCTGTCCCCAGAGAGGTAAGACACCTGTTGATTGCATCAGAAGCGTGGCACAGTGTGGAGTATTCTTTCATTCCATAAAAGTCGTAGCTGGTGCAAAATGAAGTTTAAAAAAGTATGCCATGTAGTGTTGACTGAAGTGGAAAAACACCTCCACCCTCTACTTTGTTTTGTTTTTTTTGTCAAGGACTCAGGGCGTATATAAAGTGTAATAGTGAGCTTTTTTTTGTAGAACCTTGAACAAATTACATGTATTTGGTCAGTGCTAAGTTTAAAGACTGCATCTGGTCAGACCTTTTACTGTGCTGGAAGTTATCCTGTGAAGGAAATTGTGACAGGCTCCTCTCTCTCTCTGTTTGTATAGCCCTACCTTGAGAGCTTTCTCCATTGGGGGAAAAGTCTAGAAACCAACTAGTAACATTCAAGCTCCATTTTGTGCCACCTTTGTTCTTTGAAGTCCTCACTTCTTATATAGCTTTCGTTCTACACCTTCCAAGTCTTGGCTCTCACAAACATGCTATAATATGTCTGGGTCAATTTGTCATTTCCTGCACGTGTGTTATACTTAATTTTCCCCTTTTTGACAAATGGTGCTCTCCTTTTTCTTCATACAAATTCACTTTGAACCAACACGAATTGATCTGACATGATCTCATTTGTTGCAGTACTTCCTGCTAAATGTCAAATCTATGCCTATGCCCAGTCTGTGTTGTTCTTATTTCTTTCTTAACTCCTTATTCTCTCACTACTTCAGTGTCCCTTCCTGTTGTGATTTATCTTTTTTCCCCCCATAGTTTTGGTACATTCACTTCCACTTTTAAACCAGTTGTCAATGTATTGGTTAAAGACTGAAATTAAGATGCGCAAGTGTCAAATTTCTGGACTCTTTAATCCCACAAATGTTTCACAATAACAAGGAAAAGCTTTAAAGGCTGTGATGTCGTCAAGGATACTTTTCACTGTCTATTTTTCTATGAAATTTTTCTGTTTAGCTGGTGGTCAAAAATAAGCCGAGAGCTTTATTGTCAGGAAAAATAGTGTGGCTCATTTGAATGGCTGCTCTAATCTGATAACATGTGTCCAGTGTGGCCCCAGCACTGACCAATGATTCCAAACCATTTGGCAAATCACTGTACTCAGATTCTTGGGTTTCAGTTATGTTCCACTCTGTCTAGAACATCAAATAGAACCCCTTCTGTTAATATCCGCTGGTTTGGACCAGTGGTTTGCTCAATATGATTTTTTTTTTACACTCCACCTTTATCAACGATGTCTTTTTTTAATCTGGCACAGAGGTTGACTACTGTTTTAGTCTGAGGGTTTCTAAATATTTTCTCTTTGGCTTCATCAAGCATTTTCAGATCAGTTATGCACTAAACAACAGCTGTCGTGTAAAATGGAACGTGTGACTGTGGTTTCTTAAATTGTAAATCTGGAAATGTTTGTGTATGAAACTGAACTCAAAAGTGCCTCACGGGTACCGTCTCAATCTAATCTTGTTACAAAAAACTCAGTTATCTTGTAACATGAGGAATTTGTGTATTTTGCGACACCAAATTTAACACCGGGATTCCCACTCGACAGCGTTGTGATTTAGTTTGCTAGTTAGAGTGCGAACAACAGCAAACACATCTGGATAAGCTCCCTAAAGTTCCATTTGTCACTTGCATCATAATACGAGGGGGATTAACAGCTCTGGTTATAATCTCCCAATGAGTGTCATAATGTCATTTAGTCTAGACTGCATTAATGTCAGGATTTCAAGAGCAATACAAACCACTGAGATAAAGTAAGCCCTTTGGACTTTTTGGTTCTTTCTTTCTACACCATTTAGTTTTTCAGCCTCTATTTAACCAAGTTACTCCCAGTGAGAACACAGAACTATTTTACAAGAGAGACCTGGCCAAGATAGCAGCAACACATTTACAGTATTGATAAATAAAAAACAGACAATTAATAATTGGCCAAATAAAATCCTTATAAGAGCTTTAGCTTTTTTAACAACATACTGAATGTATGATATTGAAAAGTAGGTACCAAATGTATTTGTTGACATTGATAAAATATTCTCAGACAGTTGTTGTAAAGTTGCTGACAGGTCTGAGCCATGTGTGCCAGATGATGGCAGTCTGAAGAAATTGTGAACTTTAACCATCAAACCAAAAATAATAAACAGAAATGAGGGCTACTGGTGGTAATTCAGGTTGGTCACGGTTGAATCTTTTCCAAATGGCAGCTCACCCTGACGTCACCCATTGGTATGGGAACTGCCAAAAGCCTTGAGTTAAGTATTTTTGCTTGTGCCATTGTGGCTTTAAAAAAAAAAAACATTTTTATAATTTTAATATATAATCCAGTCTATTCTCTTTACAGCCTTTTCCTCCATTGTCATTATGAAAGTATTGATTACAGCTGCTTTGGTGTTTCATTTTTAATGTTTCATTGCTTATTTTTTTATCTAACTTCTGTCCAGTTAGCGAAATACTGGACCCATTTAAACCTTGGTCTGCAGATCCAGAGGTTGGTAAGGAGAACTAATCAAAAACACAAAGGGAGAGAACAGAGATGTAAAGCACACATGGCTGCTGAAGCATTTATTGGAGTAAGAAAGCTAAGGTCAGAACTTTCCACTGGTCATTTTCTCTTTCTTCAGCTGGTTGAAATGTCATTATAAAGAGTTTTTACAGAAATATGATCAGCTTTGCAGAGTAGACTTAACAAAAAAAGTTATGATTTTTGGACATGGGCTTGTTATTCTGTGAAGCAAAAGTGGTAGTTTATAATTTAATGCCATTATATTTGTGTCCACCTCAGTCTGGCAGTAATATGAACTTAATAATAGCAGCTGAAGAAAAAGAAGAAATGGTTTTCTTTTTAGCGTCTTGCATTTTCTTGTCCACTGTAAACCAACAGTAGCGTTATATCATCACCTTCATTTACCTGAAATGACTGTATTTTCCCACTGGTCCCTTTCCTATTACCAACATTCCCCAGTTGGTCTGGAGACTCAGACAGACACCAGTCTCCTCTCAAAGCAGCTTCTGAAACCTCCAGGCTGCTGTCACCAGATGGCTTTTCCACATTGAACACTTGATTTGCTCAGCACTGACGTCTGATCTCCTGTCATTCGAATGACTCCACAGTTGATCTCAGTGTTGGTTAAATAACCATCAATACCGTTAGAAATTGCATGAATTAGGGATGGGAATCCCAGGTTACCTCCCAATGCGATACATGGTCCACGATAGCAATAATATCACGATGCAACGATTCTGTGATAATCAAGTATATGGGAAGACAGTCATATAGCGATACGTCACGATATCTGTCTAACTGAAGAAAACAAAACACCCGTGAAAAGTCAAAAGTGCAGGATTTCTCTATTTCTTCACAACATGGAGAACAAAGTGCATACTGTGTAAAGCAGTGTTTCCCAACCGCTCGTTATCAGGCTTCTGCAGAGCTCGATGACGAGCTGATCATTTGAATCAGGTGTGCTGGAGCAGGGCAACGTCTAAAACATGCAGGGCAGGGTATCCTGCTGTAAACTCCCTTTTCTTCGGCCAGGTAACTTCTACCCAAGCTTCCCCCAATTCATTTGAGCAGCGGCGCCATGAGGAGACATCAAGTTACGATGCCCTGGGAATGAAACTAGCAGGGACTGTTTACTTTAATTTGTTAACCAAAATATTGATATTGGCCCTGGCGTATCAATTCTCGTATTGCACGAGGAAGGGCGAGGATGTATCACCAAATTGAAATTTGGTGTGTGTGTGTGTGTGTGTGTGTGTGTGTGTGTGTGTGTTCTTTTTAAACATGACAAAGTGCTGCATTGAATAATGGTCGGCTTGGTATTCAGCAAGTGCTTGTGGTTAATGCAAAGTGCATAAATGTCACACCAGACCCAGAGACTGAGGTTTGCCTCACTGATTCCCATCTGTGGTTGAAGCAACAAAGGCCCTTTTAGTTTAGATATAAGATATTAGGCTGTATGTAAATACATTGTTATCAGTATCATGTTCTATTCTCCATTCTACTGATGTGTTCCCTATCCACATATGTTATGCACCTCATGTAAACAGAAAACAATTTGCTTGTAATTACATACATTTTGAAATACCTTTGCCGTTGTAATATGTTGTATAGGAGTGAGGAGGCAGGGTTGCACACAACTGTGAAATTGTTACAAAAAACACTTAAAAATCACTACCTTTATATAGGTCTGTGTTATAGTGTGGATTGGTCAAAATCTCTATTGACACCATCAGAAACGGCTCACAGTGTTGCTGAATTGTACATAATTTAAACACATGGTAACTTTTAGAAACATAACATTTTGGCACATTTTCCTGTGGTGTGACTGAGCCAGGAGAGATACTGTATTGTTCATCGCTTTACACACACACTTAAGTTATTTTAATTTATGTATTGTTGTTGAACAATTTAGTTTGGCTCGCTAGAAGATTAGGACACTGTTGCGGATGAATACGGAAAAGGTCAAGTTCCCACACATAGATGACATTAATCAAAAGGGGTCTTAACGAGAGGCGAGGACCGACATGCACACACTCGTGGTTATAAACTTAACGTTTTAAACATAATCAGGACGGGTGTGTCCCTGATAAATAACAGCTGCTTTTGTGTGACTCAACAGACCCGCTTACACGGTTTAGTTGAGTGTGTTTTTGTCTAAGACTTGTGTAAGATCAAACATGTAATGTATTGGTTTTGTGATTTGTGACCATACTTGATAAGAGTTGTTGCCCTTTGTTGACAGAGGGGACTGAAGAAAGAGTTGTGGGCTTGTTGAATTGGCCCTTTATCTTTAGCTTTATGGCTGTCTGGCTGTCTGTCTGTCTGTCTGTCTGTCTGTCTGCCATGGATTTGTGGTTGGGTTTATGTTTGACTCTGGTTCTGGACCACATGATGATGCTTCTCATGTGGACCCGGCATTGTGGCCACGGCTTAACCACATACACAACGCACAGACACGTGTAGTCTGGTCAAAAGACGAGACAATTCTTTTTTTTTTTTGATAATTTAGCCTACTCATGCTCATTTATATGGAGTCAAATGCACACCGCAGTAACATATAGACACGTCTAGTCAAATATACACTGACTCGCACACTTTCATTTTCAGCACCGGTGGCCTGTGAAGCTTTTGTCGTGCCGTGAGGCCACAAAGAGCCGCTTTGTGTTCTGGGAGGCTGGGAAAATGGGACCACAACACACAACACACAGAGACACATGGACACACAGAGTCACACACTTTGGCCGTGTCAAAGCCAGTGCACAGATCTGTTTGGCTCAATAGGCTGATTCATTTGATTCCCCTCATGACACCAGAAGAGAAAATGGACTCGGAGTTAAATACTAATCTCCAGGTTTGCCCTGAATATCTTTTAGTGTGTGTTTGCTTCAAAGGACGCCTGTGTTGTCTCAAGGGTTGTTTCATCTTCTCTTATAATCTGTTCTAATCACATTAAAATGTTGTTTTAAGTCTTGCGTCACAGGATTAAAGTAACACATCATTCTTTCTAATAGCACAAGAATGAAAATGGCCATACTCATGTGTTCCCAATAGCATATCTCTCATTAATTAAATTTTCTCTGCTGGAGACATTTTTATTCATTTGTCTTTTTTTAGCAGATTGTTTTGATCTGATATCATCATTAGTGAATGTGGCAGCCAGCAGTGGACATGTGTGATGGAGTGGAATGGGTGTGTTAGTAATGATGCTTGGCAGTGAGTCGTGTTTGTCTGGATCTCTCGCTCACCATCTCCAGTCGGAGTCAGGCTGACTTAAAGCCTGGGCTCTCTGTCAATGAAACACTCCTACAGCCCAGTCTCTCACCCCACACCCACCCAGTTGTTTATGATTTACTTAACGTTTTAAATGCTCTCTCTGGAATGTGCTGGGAGATTGGGTTGAATGTCCATATTTTTATGATGAGTAGTAAGTGCAAATGTGTGTCTTTTTGTGCTTAACAAGGTAATATGTGTTCAGCGGATCAAATGTAAATTTAGCAGTTTGTATTATTAGGTTTGAGTTAACCTTGAAAACATGTTCCAGATTCCTGCAGCAGTGTACAATCTGACCATAATGAGCACCTCCTGACCTTTTGGCAAACATGGAATCATTAGCTGAAACACTGTCACATGGTGTTACTGTCAACATGGGGAATTAAAGAACACCTCCCTCTCCACCCAACACAGGCTGTGAGTCTTGATGCCCCCTGTTCTGGGCGTAGTTGCCTCAGGACACGAGACGACCGAATTCTGTCAAACAAACAAGGGGAAATTAGATGAGATAGGATGAGTTCAGGCCATTTTGCCAGGTTCACTTATTACAAGGTATGACTTTTGGTCAATATTTATTAAATGATAGTGGTTTATATCAAGAGTTATGAAATAAGGTCCCCTGATATATACAGTCCAGACATTTCCACCCTTACTCACACACGGACATACAGGTTTGAACACTGCAGTGACGTCCATTCATTTGGACAGCCGAATCAAAGTGTTATCCCGAACCAAACACACATTATATACTCTACTCCACATGCAGAGATACTTTACTTCCACCTCTGGATAAAGGCCAACAGTCTACTGCAGGCTGCTGCAGGTGAATCCCACCACTTCATCTGGGTTTTTCAGGGGATTTGAGCTTGCGTCAGCAGCCACGTCGCTTTGTTTTGCTCCCAGTCTTGCAGAGAGTGGGGAGAGTTTATTCAGCCTGCATGCAGAGTTGGACTCTGGGCAGATAAATTTGTTTTGTTTTTCAGGCTCAGTGAGTTCTGTTTCATAAGAACAAATGCGGGCAGACAAAAAACCCCAAAACAATTATTGCATTGTTTTATTCTTGTTGATGCTGCTGATTTATAGATATGGTATTTTCTGGTCTTGACTGTTGTGCTTAGCTGTTTTCGATCGGGGGAAGCTGCATATTTGTCACATGTAACAGTGGAAACAAAGTCTGTTGTGGCTCGACGTCGGGCAAATGGCAAATTAAAATGGATAGTGTCGGCATGAACATGGTGGCTCACATTCTCAGGAACAAAATACTCTGCAGAGTAACTACTTAATAAAACGATGGACTTGCATCCCTGAAATTACTGTCGATGGGTAAAATGATGTATGCTTTGACACCGCCAGGTGTTTTACAGCATTAACATTGGTGCCAACTCCCTGTTGTCGATGGAAATATAGCCAATATCTCATTGATTCTAAGTTTTCATGTTGCAGTCAATATTAAACCCACCAGGGTAACTGGTGCCCTCTGTCCCCCTCTTTACCAGGTGTTAGCTAAGAAGGACATGTTATGTTATGCTATGTTTTTTGCCAAACAGTACAAGATTGAAAGTCTTCCTTATGTTTGCAGTTTGGATGTGGGTGTGTCGAGAACGTCTTGATTGGCATTCACTTCCAGGTCAAATTACTCTTCTTCTTCGACCATGACAAGCACTGCTCAAACACTGATCTAATGATATTCAGTTTCGGCTTAGTTTGAAATGACTGAAGTACAAATGTCACTGGGTTCCATGGTGATCTGTTCTGTGGTGTGTTGTTTACTGTTTTAAATCAGTGTGTTTACATGTTGAAAGTCTGACTAAAATCGAGCTAGTCTTAGTCAGACTAACATACCTGGATAATGCGATTCATAGTCCGATTACTCCTACATGTACATGTATATGCTTAGTCAGACTTGGCATTCTGCACAAGCACCAACATTTCCGGTCTTTGAACCAGAAGTAGAAGGAGACGACGTATAAACTGCGGTAATGTTGCCGGAAATCAGACGGTGGCGGTGGCTTTCTTCGGACAATACAGCACCCACAAGAGCCATGCTCCATTGTATCATGATTGACATGTACAGCAGGTACAAGACATACAGAACCACAGCACAATCCATCTCGCTGTGGCGTAAAGGTCAGGCTTGGCAAGTTGTCCGATTGCCTGTCTTAGTCAGACTACGGCCGGCCTTAGCTGGATTAAACTGTGCATGTTAACGTACTGACTGTCTAACCTGGTTGTTTGTTCACTCACAGATAAAGATCTTCCATTGCCTACAGTCAAAACACACATTGATCTTGTTTTTCTGTCCTAAAATGTGAAAGTTGCTTGATGCTAATGTCAGATCACCAACTACTGTGATACTGAGCCACAAGTTGTTTTCAGCGTTCATCAGGTCATAAACACACATGCACGCACTTTGCTGTCCATTTGCTGAGTCTGCAGGTTTGGGATGAGTAAAATTATTTAAGGATGTGTTAGTGGGCAGATGGTGACAGACGAGCACTGAATGATTTGCTGATTAATAATTAATACATTTACCTCTGCAGAGCTTGTACACACACATAATATGAACAACATTGAGGATTTTCATCCCCTCACTGACTCTACTATACCATATATGTACTATCCAGTATGAGGGATTTTAAATGTACACTAAACTGTGTGCACACCATCTGCCTTTTGCAAAGTGCACTTCTCCATCTTCCCCTTCCTCTCCTTAAAGGAGGTTTGGTCAAGCGTTACAACCAGCAATCTCACTCATTAATAATGTAGACCTGCTTTGCTTTTTTAACCCATGGAGAGTGCCTGCCTGCACATCTCACTCAAATATGTGCTAATGTTAGGCCAGGCCTTCATCTCCAGCTATGCCACAGGAGGCCTGAGGGTGAGGGTTATTTTGGAACAGGTATGCAGAGTCTGGAGTAAGCTGGAAAGATGTGGCACTGGTCATTGTTGCTGTTTAGTAAATGGGAGGAGCTACAAATTATTCCTGACTTCAGTACATTTACATGATATTAGAAATAACTGTACTATTGTGTAAGTTCTACAAAAACTCATGCATAAATATGTCAGTCTGACTGAAATTGAAATTGTACTTTCTACTACTCAAACTAGTCTGGGTGCTCTGCATATGTGTCACAGGTCCCACACTTGGGAACTGCTAATACACAAGCGAGTATAACAACAGCAACGATGACATGTTCAGGTTGGTACATTTTTTGGACTGATGAGGAGACCTATTTTATACTCTGTTGCCTTTAAGGAATGGTTATTTTTAAGTTTGTGGACGGTAGGACGGCAAAAACGGAGAAGAATACATTGAGCTTGTGCATAAACATTGTACACAGTGTACAAAAATTTTTAATTAATACACATTACAAATGGGGCCACACGGTGGTGTAGTGGTTAGCACTCTCGCCTTGCAGCGAGAAGACCCGGGTTCGAGCCCCAGTTGGAACAAGGGCCTTTCTGCATGGAGTTTGCATGTTCTCCCCGTGTGTGCGTGGGTTCTCTCCGGGTTCTCCGGCTTCCTCCCACAGTCCAAAAACATGCAATGTGGGGATAGGTAAATTGGACAATCAAAATTGACCATAGGAGTGAGTGTGAGAGTGAATGGTTGTTTGTCTGTCTCTCTATGTGGCCCTGCGATGGACTGGCGAACTGTCCAGGGTGTACCCCGCCTATCGCCCGATGTAGCTGAGATTGGCACAGCACCCCCCGCGACCCTCTAGCAGAGGATAAAGCGGTAGATGATGACTGACTGACTGACACATTACAAATATATATAAGAAGTGTCAGAACCAAGCCGGGGTGACTAAGGAAAAATGAAATAAAAGTAATTTACCAAACTCCAAACACTAGTAGAAGAAGAAGACTATGACAAAGATAAAAAGCCAAAGCGTTACAAAAACTTTGCAGATTCTCCTTGACTCGTTCTTGTGTGTATGAGCCCGAATATTGACAAGCTTAAACCAGCATTTAACCGCTTAGTGGGACGGACACACTTTACTCAATAGTCTATTCCCCTCGTGCTTATATACTGGGATGGCATAATTCAGCGACATTCGTGGCATGTGCATGGAAACGTAGTGACTGAGGACGCTGTTTATTACAGCGCACCTTTGACATGCAACAACTTGTCTTTTTCAGCCGTAAAGAATGATCCATCCTCTCGTACTAGATGTGCTTTAATAAATACAAAAAGACAGTTGACACACACATATGAGGAGAGTAAACGGGGAATCTTTTTCACGAAAAGACTCATGACTGGTTATGTATTATCTTGGCTGGACCGCATCTTCCCACAACCCCATCGTGGAGCTTCAATAATTGATTGTGAATTGATTTGGGCTCAGCTGGCTCTTCAGCTGCTTTTTGGACGCAAGCTTTTATTTTTCTTCCAATGATTGTTGTCTGCTTTGTTTGTGTGCTGGTTGGCAACAAACCCAAGCTTTAAACTTGCACATAAAAACGGTCATCAAAAATTCATTTGAGATTCCTTTGTTGCCTTGTCTGACCATAAACTGCACACACCAGCAATTTGCTGTTACATGTGGGAAGTTAAATGTCAGTTGACGCTCTTGTTAATTCTACTAAACATGGATTTGAGAAATTTGAGGCCTCCTGGAAAACGTTTCAATCTTCCTACAAGCTGTTGAAACCTCACTGAGGGAATTATGTTCATAAAAGTCTGTAATGTGTAGCACGGTCTTTGTATTTTCAAGGGAAATGCAGTGTTGGTGAGGAGACGAGAAAGGAAGGACTGTGGAGATGCCGCCTCATTTGAACTGTGCGCGGTCAACCTTGTCCGTGAGTGAGCCTTTCACATGCTAATTTAATGTCATTCCTCTGGCCTCTCTTTACATCACCCCAGTTAACAAATTGACCTTATCAAAGAGATGTGACGGCACCAAAACTCCTTAGTACTGCCAGTGAGTGCTATTTAATCTTATTAAACATTTAAACATGTGTGCTTATAGTTTATTAAATATCGGCTCAAAAATTGACATCTGTTTGATTCTGAATTTGATACAGATGGGAAATTCATTCTGTGAAGTTATGAGAAACTGGATACCACTCATGTCGAGACTGAACTTGAAGCTAAAACCAGCAGCCAGTAAGCATAGCCTAGCTTAGCTTAAATGCAGGAATTGGAGGGAAACTGTTGGCTTCGCGTTATATCATGTTTGCAGGGCTGAAATTGGCTATTCTTTTCATGATTGATTAATTTGACATGGGGCCACATTGTGTAGTGGTTAGCGCTCTTGCCTTTGCAGCAAGAAGACCTGGGTTTGCGACCCGGTCCTTTCTGCATGGTGGTCTGACTGGCGACCTGTCCCGGTCAGCTGAAATTGGCACAGCACCCCCCGTAACCCTCATGTGGAGGATAGTGGTAGAAGATTGGTGGGTGGATTCATTTGACATGGCTTTTTTGGATCTTGTATTAGAAAGAAAGAAGCTTAAGTCTCTCTCTTGTCATCAAACTATGGCATATTGTGCTTTTACGAAGGCCTTTGTAAAATTTAGCAACAGATTTTATAAGTATAGGGAAAACAATGTATTTGAATTTAAGAAAGAAAACATAGGCCTGATTTTAAGAAGTTTGGAAGGTGAAAATGAAAGTGATAGAGGGAGTAAATCCAGTGAGTACATACGTTTTTATTTCACAAGAGCAATACTTTTTGTTTTACTTTGCCTTGAAGTGTGTCCAACCAAGAAACTTCTTCACAAAAGATCACTCCGGTGATAGAACACCAACTCCCTCCTGTGTGTGTGTGTGTGTGTGTGTGAATTTAAATTAGGTCTACCCCTCCCCCGTCCCCCCCTGCATTGCATGCTTGCTGGCTTGTCCCATGAAGCCACTGCTGCAGATAAGTAGTGGTTGCCCTCAGTTCGTGCAGATAAAGCTCAGCCACTCCTGATATAGTGGGGAAAGAAGAGCAGCAGAGAAAAAAAGGGGGGGGGGGGGGGCACTGTAGGAGGAGCGTGAAGGAAAGTGGGCAGCAACAGTTTTGCACTGCTACAATGGGAGAGGCGTGTTGGGAGTGTGTGTGTGTGAGAGAGAGAGAGAGAGAGAGTGAGAGAGTGAGTGAGCAGCAGCACAGGCAGAGGACTCGCTGCAGTGCAGGTGGATCACAGCCGTGTGGTGAAGAGGAAGAATCCTGAAGGCAGCAGATTAACCCTGATTGGCTGTACATTAGGTTTGTACTGCAGTTTGTTTACGTGCCATACTCGCTGTCTGCTGTATGTTTGGTGCCTCTCTCTCTCTCTTTGCGTCTGAGTGCTCGGTGACTGATATAATGGATGCTGTGTTCTCCGCCATCGGGGCTGCTATCTCCCTGCTGTCCACTTTCATTGCCTCCGTGCAGTTGTGACACTTCCCAGAGCCGACAGCACGAAGGAGCGGAGCACAAATCTGTGTTAATCCCATGCATGTTTGCGAACCTGTGGCATGGGCTGTGGTTTTATTTTTGCCGGTTTAACATGCTCAGGAGTTCAGACTACACAAGTAACTTTTTTAAGCTGCACAGGGAATGAGGCCTTTCTGCTCTGGATTGCTTCAGGCTAAATGAAAAAGCAGAGGCCCTCTTCCCTCCATTCAGATCAAGAGTTCTTTTACTATGGAGATGAATAGAGCTGGGAGCTGTGAATGGGCCTGGGATGGCTTTCTGTGTGCAGAAGAGCGGTGCCGCCCTCTTAAGTGTCACCATGCTCAGTGGGAAGGTGGAGTTGGGGTTTGCAGAGGGGGCTGGGTTTTATTGCTGATTGGTCCCACGAATATGTGACATGCTTCTACCTGTGTTCAGTATTCTGCATGTTGTAAAGTGCTCGTTTTTTTCTGTTGTCTGATTACAGTTCTGTTCTTTACCCCCTGAGGGAAAGGAGGGGTGACACAGTCAAGTACTGTATCAGTCAATCTGTCTTTTCATAGGTGTCTGTTTACTCATGACCGAACTGTGATAAGGAGCTGTTATGAGTTGCCAATTTCTATTTCTGGCGGTTGTTTTCTGAGTGTTCCTATTGAAGGCCCTCTCTCTTGCGTGACTGATGGGAAACTCTGTGGTTTGCCAGCTCTGATTTTTCTGCTCACAGTTTTTATCGGACCTTTAACTTCCTCGTCATCTAGGTCTCAAAGTTATGGTGTATTTCTGCTCGTTCTGCCCGGTTTTCCTTTTTTTAAGCTCAACAGAAGAACAAGAGCAGAAATCTTACACCATGTGGAGCCACCCGTTTGGCAGCAAAAGTGTGTTCATCTATTGGATTTGGAAGGAAAGTATGGATATGAGTGCAAGCTGATTCTTGTTTTTGCTGCAGTTGCATTGTTGCAGACACACATGCAGTGCATCGACAAAAGTACAGTGAGCTATATTTTCATTTCATAGTCAAAAGAAATCGTATATATAGTGTTTTTCTGATGCAGGCAAATCAACCCTGCCTCGCTGCCATGTTTGTCTCCTCTATGCTTACATAATGAAAACTGATGGATTCACCACAGTGACATCTGCATCCACGATGCTGCCTCCTGATTTCAGTGACCTCACGTCTGTTGTGTTTACAGTCTCTCTGTTTTTTGTTTGCTCTTGAGCTGTATATGAGGGGATAATGGATCTTGTTATTGACATATTGTGGTCACTATACTCACTATACTCACTAAAATGATGACTTGATTTTGAGTGCAGTCATATCATCTCAGGTGCCCATAGCTTTGCTCTAAGTGTTTCAAAATTGTGTGGTGAACCAAAATTTGCAGAACGTACCTGCTTTGAGACTCAGTGCCGTGTTTGGAGGGTAGTTATAATCTACCGTATACACACTGCTTCCATGACACTCGTTGGCATGGTGATAGCCTTGGTCCGCTAACAAATCCTGAGATGTCTCTTCAAATATTTGTCTAGAGTTCTTTTGCAGAGGAGCAATATAACAACATAACCCCAACAAGCTTTGTTTGGTCTTCATCCTTTTAGCCGCTTTCAGAGGTTTTCTCATTGTTTCAGGAATGGTTTTGTGTGTTGCCTGAAGAAAATTGCAGCTTCGGCCCAATTGATTTGCAGTCCTGCTGGCCTTGATTTCCTCTTGAGGAAATGTTTGTATCAGACTGAAATGAATTCAACAGCACATGCCTGCTTTCAGGTCAAGGTTGGAGATATATTGTTTGTGGCAACTGAAGAAAGTTTTCTCAGTGTTACATGTGACTAAAGTGCACTTTGAACTTGAACGTGTAATTCAATAACATTTTAAAAGTAGTCAAAGGAAGTTGCTTCCCCCCCCGCATGCTGACTCTGAGGAGGTGAACACTGAGTGCTTCATCGGTGAAGTATTGTCCTGCTTTCCCAGTCAATCCTTATGACCCAGGCACCTCTTCACCTCCTCTCCTTATGTTTCCACTTAAGGACGGATGATAGACTGTGTAGACTTTTCAATCAGACGACATAGCGGTTCAGAAGACCCTTTAAATTGCAGCAAACCCAGCAAAATGATGTAAGTGATTTTATCTACTGCTGCGGGTTTTATGCCCCTCCCATTCCATATTTGTACTTCTTATCCAGAAAGTTCCACAACATGCCCTCACTTAAGATGTAGGTGTGTGTTAAATAGCTTGATTAAAATGAGTGTGTTTTACAAAAAGGCCCAAATATCATATCATCCAAGAAATGGGTGTTGCTCTTCTTGCTGATTTGTGTAGTAAATCACTGGTTTATGTAATGTGGCACTGTGTTTGTGTGTGTTTGTGTGTGTTTCTGTGTGTGTGTGTGTGTGTGTGTGTGTGTGTGTGTGTGTGTGTGTGTTAAAAAGCTTGGCTAGCCTGCCACTGATTATGTCATTCAACATGGTTTCCAGCTGTCTGAGTCAGCTGCATTTAATTTTGCTTTCGAGACAGTCATCCCCAACCACAGAATGTGTCATGTTGGTATGTTTACAGTGTATATATATATATATATATATATATATATATATATATATACATATATATATATATATATATATATATGTATATACACATGTAGTCTTCCTAAGTATTTGCTCTCTAACACTAAGGTGTCACATGCTGGCCTGCAGAGAAAGGAAATCATGGCTGACAGTGCCTGGCTGATAAAAGCTCAGAATCTTTTTGTGGTGCTCTTTCATCATCGTGATAGAACACCGTGGTCCAGCTCCCTAAGTTGAACCAAATGTATTTGGGCTGGGTCCCTCGGAGGGGCTTAAATGTGAATTTTGACAAAAGGACAGCCTCTGTTACAGCTTTAATGCAGGTGCACATGCAGGGCCCCAAACTCACTGAGATCGGGTTTCTCTTGCAACAACCAAAGCAAGAATATAAAGTCTTTGAAAAATGTGGATGGTATTTGCACTCATGATGATTTTGTTCCAGAAGCACCAAGGTTGTATAAGGTTTGATATTTCAGTGAACAAATGGAAGTGATGCTCCGTTTCCTTTAGATCAGGGGTGCCCAACCTTTTTTTTAAATCAAGATCTACTTTAAAAGTTTCTAGTCTGTCGAGATCTACTGGTTCACGTAGTCATCGATTGTTGCTGAAAAAGCATTTTTCTACCTTGGTGCTCTGACACTGGGAAGAGGAAGCTAGGTTCTTGTAGTCAGGACAGTAGGAACTGGTTGCTCAGGCAGACCACAAGGTGGTCATCTGTCATTGTGGATCTGTCACAATGACCTGACAGTAGACCCGGGTCCGTGCACAATCTGTCCAGGCTGACACGACCCATTAATTGTAATTATGAGCCTGAGCCCTGATTTCAACCCGACAGTTTCTTAATAAGTGGGCTGTTATAACCAGTAGCGTAGGTTTGTGTATGGACGGTGTCCCCACCAATATTTGGAGAAAGCCAGACAAGAGTGAGAGTGAGCAAGTGAGCAGATTTTACGAGCATCAGTGAACGCATCACAGCTGAGCTGTAAATTCGTTGCTAGTCAGAGGAGTTGAGAGAGAGAGAGTGAGTGCAGGTCATGTGTTGTTCTGACAACGCAGTGTTGATTTTTAAGGGCGGTCAGTCCAGACCTTAAGCACACAGACGTGGTAGAGGCCACAAACAAATTATTAAAGAGTTTCATTTACCATGGTTGTCAAGGCTCTCGTGATCGACTGAGAATTAGTCCACGATTGACTGGTAGATGGCACTCGACTGGTTGGGCTTCAGATGTTATAATGGTATTGACAGATTGACTAATGTTTTTCACCCTCGCAAGTTGCACTCCTATGACTTAATCAGATTCCTTGAAGAGCCTCTGGGACCAGTGTTGGGATGTTGAACTCTTGCTGATATTGGATTGATGTGATTGATGAGTAAACACTGTTCTCATTATATCATTGTATGCTCTATATTGGTTAATAATATCAGCCAATTCAAAAGTGTGAGTTGCTTGGCTCTTTTCCCCAGCAGTGGTTTGACCCTGCACTGCCCTCAACCACAGTTAGTTGAGGCTTATAGGTTGAAACCAATAATGGTTGGATACTCTCCCAACACTTTTTATAGATAGCTCTGGCCAGGTCAGAGTTCATGGGAAAGCTTTGGTGAACTTGTCTTCACTAAGTGACTGGATCTTCTGACATGCTTCTCATGACTGCTCACTAAAATTGGATCTCATAGTTATGTGTTTAAGAATAAGAGAGAATCTCTATGCACCTGTTCCACTATCTGTGTTAAAGTTCCAGACCAGCTACTAGGACTCCCCCACAGAAAAACTTGAAACCTGTTACTATTTAGGAGCAAGCCATTCCTTAAAATCTCCATTTTTAAATCTTAAATGCCAATAAAAGACAAGAATATATAATTATCATATCATTGCTTGTTTAATTGTGGATTACATATATGCTAACTATTTTAAACAGGAAGGGGGGGGGGGGGGGGAAGCTTTAAAATGTGCTGTTTAAGCATAAACAGTGGTAGGATTTGATACCAGAAAACACTTTTTGTGATTGTCTGATTTTGTTGGTTGTCTGATAGCTCATTCACTGGAGCAATGCCACTCTCTTACACTTGGTAGAATGAGAAGAACCTCCTCATTCCAAGTGTCATGGCTCTAATTTTTGTTTCAGAAGACAATCAGTGTGTGGATACTGAACGCTGCAAGATGGACACAATGAGATAAAAGTTTCCACCAAATTTGGCAGTATTCACCAAAACCACCAGATGATTCAGGCCTTAGGGACATGGTGTAACAGGACAGCACTCCCCAGCAGTCATGACCAACTTTTACTTTCCATTATCCTCTGAGTTCCTTTTGGTCTCATGTCATTTACTTTCCCATCTTAAGTATTACACTTGTTTTTCTGTGAAATGACCTAATACAATTTAATCAACAGATGTAGTTGGCATCGGTATTTCAAACCAAAATATGATTGAAAGTTCTCTTACTTAAGAGAATTAGTTTTATCCTGAAAGAGTTACGTGGTTACCTGTACTTTTTGGCTTTGGGGAGATTATTACCTTTTCCTCCTTCGTTGCAGTATGACAGTTACATAGAGTGTGTTGTTAACTTACCAAATACCCTGGTAATGAAATTACAATTTATGAAAGTTTTATTTTTTTGTTTAGTTGTTAGTGCAGTTTATTTTAGAATTAAACTACTATTTGAAAAGTGAAAAATCCTGACAATCCCTACATTCAGACAGTTGTTTGCTTAAAATAAATATACTTTCTAATAGAGCTGAAACAATTACTCGATAATTAATCGATTACTTAATTAATTGTCAACTATTTTGATAATCGGTTTGAAGCTTCTTTTTTTTCAAACGAAATTTCTGAGATTGTTTCAGCTTCTTAAATGGGAATATTTTCTGGTTTCTTTGCTCCAGATACCAAATAAGATAAATATGTATATAATATATAAATATGCACCAAACCATTACTCGATTAATCGTGAAAATAATCTTTAGTCTCCTCTTTATCATGGGCAGCCTGTCTTGGCAATAACAATGTCACAGTAGTGCTGAGTCACATGCAGGCATTATCTATCATTCAGGGGTTTTGTTTGAATAAAACTTGCACCAGACTTCCACGAGCATTAGTTAGCAAGGGTAATGCAATGTACTCAAATGAGAAACAACTAGGCAAATACAGGTAACTTATAAAATGTTATATTGGTTGTACTGCTTACATTCACAGATGTACCAGTGTTAACGTGTCAATCCTTTGGCATGAAATCCTCAGTTCTGGCAAAAAAAGGGATGTGAGCCTCAAATAAAAATTATAGAATTCCTGAGAAAAAAAACAAAACAACGCACAGGATGTATGTTGCTTTACTTTTCTCGACCATGTCGGTTTCTACGTAACCTAAAATCAGACAAACCAAGTGGTAGAAGCACACATGTGCAACCGACCTCGCGTCCATGGAATATGCTGAAATCCCTGCAGACCATTGTTTTGTTAGTCCAAAAACAATGACTTCATCATTCACTGTGAAGCTTTACTGTTCTGGCAAAAGTTGACTCTGGTGGTGATGATGAGGCTGAGCACACAACCTTTTAATTTCCCCCCAAAATCTATGTCTTTATGTTTTCCTTCTCCCTTCCCTTGTTCTTAGCTAAAACCTGGAAGTCATTTGTGAAGTCAGGATGGGGTTTCTCCCGTCCAGAAGTGGATATGCAAGTAGGCCTCAGTGAGTAGGGACTTCACTTTGACATCCCACACCTCCCATCAGGGGGATTGCATCAGAGTGGAGCTGAAGATCTCAGTGCTGGAACCATCTGTGGTTACATTTTTTTAAGCTTTAACCAAACCTAGTTACACAGCAGAGGCAGTGTTTACCACAGCCACAGTCACCCACAAATGATCAAAGACAAATATGTGCACTTGACTGCAAGAGGGAAGAAAATTGGTAAATATACAGCACAATTCATTACTAATGTTGCTTTTGAACCAAAGAGAACAAAGGTTTGAGAGGACTTAAGACAATTATAGAAGAATGCAAAATAACCAATGTCAAGTGGATGAAAAGAAAGTAAAAGAGAAATACTTGAACTGTCGGGGGATTATGTCTTTGTACCATGGATGCCCATATAGTACTTAAACTAGAGAGTAGCAGATGTTCAGCGAGAACGCTTTAATGCTACAATTTGGGGGAAGATCTGTGGGTCCACAATCCAAAATGATCTAATCATTGTGGGTTTGAAGTTTGGAGAACACATCCCAGATTCTTTACGCATGAGAGAAGTCCAAAAAGGGAAAGGGGGGGGGGAGAGAAAACAATATCGGTGTGAGTGTGCAAGTTTCCTTAGTTTGTGCAAGACAGAGTCATGTATCAATTTCATGGGCAGATGGTCGCAGCCCTGATGAAATGAGTTGGAAGTTCAGATTGAGAAGTACGGAGGGAGGTTGAACAAGCCTCCTGTGTCTGTATCTGTATCTGTATCAGTTCAGTGTATAAGAAGAATTGGTAGATATCGGAAAGGAGATATTGTTTCCCTCCCATATTGTCATTTCCCCTGCAGCTGGTCCGGAGTTGAGAGGGGAAGAAAAATAGAACTGAGGAGAGGAGAAATGTAAACACCGCCCCGGACATGTTGTCTGATGTAATGAAGATGAATGGAAGGCCAAGCAGGAATATACATGTATGTTGCACAATCTGTGTTTTTAGTAAAAGATCTATAATAAAAGGAAGGGGATCAAGTATTTGATTATTGCTGTCTTAAGTAATAAACCATTAACTATTTAGCTGTTTCAAGCATAAATGACCTTGTTTCTCCCTCTCTTAAATAGGTCTCAATAATTAGCCTGACGTGAGTAAATGCACAGATTTATTGCTTTGCCTTGGCCTCTTAACAGAGACCTTCATCAACCCCTCGTCTCCTCTCAGGTCAGGTCACTGCAGTTGACCTGGCAGCCTCTGGGTCATGGCCGCACTAAAATAAACTCCCAACGAGACCAATGTTGGAGTATATATGTTTGAACTGTATTGTACATACACTACAGACCAAGCTGCACTGAGCAAAAATGACTATCATTATGATATGCATATGGTTGGGATACCCTGCTTCACGATAAAAGTTTTTTCAGTCGTTCCAAAGTGGAAACATATAAATTACGATTTAAATCTTTCTATGTAAAGGCTTTTGTCTTTTTGTCAGGTTATTTAATAGCATCAAAACTCACTTTCTCTGGCAAATTTTGTAACGTTTGACCAACCATCACCCTGACATGTATACCCTCACAGTTCTGATAGTAGCGTTGGTAAAGAGCGTGAAGAATACTTGGCTCAAAGATGGTCACAGTATGGCTCTGCTCTCAAGATGATCACCATATCAATATCTAATGCATGCACATTACATTGCCAATACAATAAAGCTTATCATCCCATTTTGGCAGGATGATCAAGGTTATTATTCAAGCAAAGGTAGTGTATCTGTGTGTGTACATATCGGAGAGAAAGATCTGTCATCTGCACATTACAGTTGATTTGCAACTCAACAATTATATTTAATATTGAGTCCAGTTCTTTTTTGATTAAGTGTGGGAGAGAGAAGCTCTATGCGTCAGGTTGTGTATTTTTTCAATGATGGATTTGTGTATATATGGCTTCTTGCTCGGGAGAACTCATTGCTCTGAAGGATGCTACCAGGGTCACACTCACGTCCATCCTCCGTGCTGCTAAACTGGCTTATCAGGATTCTGCTGCTTCCCTTGTGCTGCCTGGAGTTTGGCAGGTAAAGCAGCTAGAGTTATGGAAGTCATTAAAATTCCATGGGAACATGTGGACACTTGTTTATTTTTCCACCAAGGCTGGGAGGGCGGAGAGCTGCCAGGACGCTGCACTGTCCTCTCAGCACGAAAAAGAGTGTGGACAGTGTGCGCGAGAAAAGTAGGACCTGATGGAAGAAGGAGATGAAAGACAGATGAGCCGAGAAGGTAGGGATGAGTGAAGCAGAGGAGATGTGGGGTAGAGGGGCTGGGAGATGGAGGGAGAGCGGACGCTGTTGGAAAAAAAGGAAATGGAGAACACCGGCATGAATAAAGAGAGGGGGGATAGAGAGGCACACACTCTCAACTGGATACCGAACAGAGTTGCACACATGAACACTGAGGTTTCAGTGAGCAGTAAAAGAAGTGGATTAGTTATGGATGGGAACATGGGTGGATGCACAAGGACAGACATGACTACAATTTGTATCACTGAAAAGAACATTAACTAATAAGTGATAACGGCTTCAAAATAAAATCTAGCACTGAAATACACAGATGAATGGAATGAATTTATCCCCTTTAAATAATATACTTATTATATTGTTTATGGTTGTTGCTTTTGCACTAATCCAAGAGGTGAACTTATGACAAAACAAGACTCACACAAGCTACTGAACAGACCCACGGATCATTTCTCCCTGGACTCTCTTGGCCATTAAAAGATGTCAGATGGCATCATGGCAACCTCCTCCGTATTGAATACGTGGTCATCGCCCACCAACTAGCCATAAATCTTCCCTTCCCCCATTTTAAATATGGAAAGATCATTTCATGCTTCTTCTTTTTTTAAACACCATTTCCAAGAACTGCTGTGATGGTGGGCGTTTTTTTGATTGGTGAAACAGAAGGAAGAAAAAAGAAAGGAAGGACTATCGGTGTGGAGCGTTACGCTGTGGGAAAGCTTTTGTATGTACAAAAGTGTGTCAGACAAAGAACAGAAAATGACTCGTCTGTATGCCAAGGCAACCTTAGAAGACAGAGGCAGGGGCATCACCTGAAAGACACCGCCTTGACTTCACAGAATCTCCGTACTCCTCCCTCTGTTGTCTAGTGATGATAGTACGTCTACCATATGGCGTTATAGTAGCTTCATCATTTTTGAGCTTCCCAACCAACATCCCACATTACTAATAATAATAATGGGGAGAGATATTTTAAAGGTGCTACAGGACGAAAGAATTGAGGGATGAGTATGATGCCGCCTGCCTGAGAGGATGAAGAGGCAGAAGAAGAAAAGACAGGAGTGATGGAATTTCAGGGTGCATAGTTGTGGTATTACCTACACAGCTGAAAAATGTATCAACGGGATCTTTCTTGTCACTGATACTCCCCTAATCGTAGGCTTGGAGACACCGATTGCAGCAGCAGGCCTTTGGTAAGGCCATCTCTTTCCATCTCTTTCTCTTTATTTCCCTGTGTTTGGTCATTTTTAATTAAAAGTGACACTGCAGTGTGGACCCTGGGGGTGATCCTGGCATTTACCTGCCTCGTCAACAAATTGCTGTCTAACTGTAGCCTCCCAGACGCTGCTGGCGTCTGACATAGATCCCAGTGTGTACATCAGTTCATTTGGTCATTTTTTAAATTGGGAGAACTTGTGGGAACATCTAACAATGTCTCAGCCAATGGCTGAATTGCAATCGTAAATACTTTCAGCAGACAAGACCATGTGGACTCACAAAATACTTGAAGTTAGGGGAGGAAATAAGACTTTTGGCCAATCAAAACATTCCTGAAAGTAAGTATAGCAGGTTTGTGTATGAGTTTTGTCTTAATGGTGTCTCAGTGAAATGCTGTTGTCGCACTAACTGACTCTTGATTTCTTATTTTAAAAACATTCACAGACAAGTGAACTTAGCCAATGTGAGTTGATGCTGATGCACAGTGATGAGCTGTAGTTCCAAGTAACCATTAGCCTGCAAGAGGTTTTGTTGAATGAATGTAATCTTTATCCCAGCGGGAAAAAAAGATCAGACTTCTAAGTCTGAAGGTTGAAAAGATAATTCCTTGTTCTTTATGATCTGCCGTCAGTTGTGTAATCCTTCCTTTGCCTGCTTTGCTCGTATTGTACCTTTCTGGAGGCCTCCCTTTCTACAGTGGTTTTAAGATGTCTGTCATTAGATCCTTTGGTGTGTTCTTTGTGTGGCTCAAGTTGACGGTAAAATGTGTGATCATCAACTATAGAGAATCTTAGGATGCCAAGTAGATAAAAGAGCAAGTATATGATTTTGACAAAGAAATCAAATGAATGACATGAATTAATGCTGATGTTTCTACAAATTCTGAGCTGGACCATATCTTTCATTTTGAGAATGAAAATAAAACTTTAAGGTTTTTTTTTCTTTTGCAAAGCTCCTGGATGCTACATCAAGGCATTTGTTGCCTGTTTTTTTTTAAAAAAAAGTTTAGAGTTTTATGGAGAGATAAATGAAATACTTTGAAAAAATGAGTAGAAAGAGCAAAAATGTCCATGCCTGGACCTGAAGTACAGCTGTTACTTTAATGGTTTGAGCTATGTAGCCTCAGAACCAAGGGCTGAAGGGGGAAAGGGAAGCTCAAATAGGACAAACAACTAGCATACATCATTTGTGATTGTGGGTGCAGAGATTACTTCAAAACAGCCAAACTTCTTACAAAAGCTGATGGACCATCATTTAGCAGAAGATCCATAACCTGTAAAATCTCTCAAAGCATCATTTGGAAGTTTCCCTTGTATCCTTTGTGCCTGAATTAGGCTAAGATATTTTAAGATATTTGAACTCTAGCAGTCAGCTGTGGTTGCTGTCAATGGTTCACCCATGCTCCAAAGTTTTCCTTCCTGAATGCATCACCAGCTCTTGTTGGTGACTGTGAGTCATGAGACACACTACGCTGCCTCTGAGGAACAAGATGTTTCTACAGTAATATGCATTACGCTCTTCCTGCCTGACTGGGCAGGATGGTAGTTTATCTTTGCGCTGGTGCCATAATGGGAATGAGATTACGTGAGGAAACAGCTGCACTCGCTCACAAAAACATGCACATTTCCACAGAAATGATCTGGACAGTTGACAATATGTTGTCATTTATACAGTTATTAAAAAAGACGTTTGGTTCATTGACATTTAAACCTACGTATTGAACCTGTAGCCGTGAATGAATTACTGTCACTAAAGAAGCATGTGAGAGATGTTAAAATCAGTCCCTTTAATAGACCTTTGACCACCTGTGAGTCATTATATGAATCTGCTTTGGGCAACAAGTGACACCAACAGCCATAGACAATGACTTGTTTTCCTAAAACACCTACAACAATATATAATGTTCAACACGACTGCACAACTGTGCAGACTTGGATTGGATCCGTGTTTGCGATCTTTCTTTACAAATGTGCTGTTGAAACCCCCCCCCCCCCCCCCCCCCCCAATTTATCTATTTCCCTTATTTTAAACAGTTGTATCAATAAACACTGGCAGATTCTATTGAGAAAGAATGCACCTGCCAAAGTTACCCCATTACATCATTTCCCACCTGTGGGTCTTTGGGTAACCTTCTGTTTTTGGACCGTGTTAGATACAGATGAGTCTGGTTTTACTGCCCTGAGTAAAACTCTCAACATGTTTCTTCAGCTACTGGAATAGATTTGTGGTATAATACCTGGAAGCAATGTTACCCAACACACAACTGCAGAGAGACTGTTTTGACTTACTGATGTTGAATCCCATTTTCACAGCTGCTTGACATATGATTAATATGTAGCGGGCAATTATTTGGTTGGTTTTGTGAATGAAGTGTGGGCTGAGGTTTGTGGGGCAGAGAGAGTTGCACAGGATTTAGCAATCTGGAAGGATTCACTTGACAAATAGATTGTGGAGGTCTAGATTAGATTATAAGACCAATCACAAGAGTAAAATCTACCTAAAGCATTTTGTCTTTCAGTGCATCTTGATTCACTCAGCATCTTTGCTTTATTTGTGCAAATCAGAATGATTTTTCTACATTTATTCTGAACAAAGAAACTGACATGAACAGGAATGAAAAGAGGAGTAATAATATAGAAATTGGCATGTTGGAGATGAAAGCAGATAAAGGGCATCTACTATATGATCTGAAGTATTCTCCTCTTCCTTGGAGATCTTATTACCCAGTATTTGGAGAGTCTCTTCATCACACTGGTAGTTGGCCTGATGCAGGTTAATCTAGAGCTCTGTCGTTGAAGAGTTCATGAATGAAAACTCCCAATAGAGCACAAGTCTAAAGTCTTGATGGTGTCAAAGAATTTCCCACGGTTGGTGAGTGGACTGAATGATGCCCAGTCAGCGGTCGGAGAAATCTGGATGTGGGCAATTGCACATGAATGCATGCACTACACACACACACACACACACACACACACACACGAACAACTCGAACACACTTGGACTGAGCTGAAAATTGGGACTTCTGGCTATGATCCACTGTCCCACTGCTGGGCCTCACATCCTGACAGGAAGCTTGTCCTTCCTTCACACACATTTGTTCAGCCAGAAAATAACAGTGATAAGGAGATGACAACAAACTAATAGAATTAATTACGCAGGCCACAAATGTGGGGAAACGTTTCCTCCATTACCCCGGACCACATATTGAGATCCTGGCATCCTTAGATTATCTGCACAATCATCACCATTACACTATTTGCAGGGTTCCGGGTGGATGCTTAAAGAAATCTCTAAAGGTACTGAACATCACACAGATCAGGATAGCGACACCAACTCAACAGTCACATGTTTCCACCCAGATACTCACAGCAGATGCATGCCAGCTAGCTACATGACCTTTAATGTGCCAATCACCGTATCCTGGATGACATAGGAAAGTGTAGATTTAACAAGAAATGTCTTAGATTTGAACGCATGGCTGAAACCGGTATGAGGCATGGTGTTTATTTTATGCAAGAAGTGTTTCAAACTCAGCACAATGGGAATCCGAGCAGTGTATTCCCACATGCATAGAGCCAAACACACGTGTCAGCAAACAAACACCAGGTATTTCCCACTTCTGCTCGCTCTCGTGATACGAGGAATAGCAGCAACAGATATAGTTGGATGACTTCATTTTAAAATAAAGTCATCGCTGCCGGGTTTTGAATGTTGATTGATTTCAATGGTTAAGGGTCAGAAAACAATGTAAGGTGTTATAATGCGTGCTGTACATGGCAACACTTATATGGTATTGTTGTAGTTTTGACAGGGGGTCCTATGCAGATGCCTGACCTTCTGGATGTCACCACCATCATCATTGGTTGCCTCTACTATTCTTTCCATGACGGATGCTTTGTATGCGTTTGTGTCACAACCCCTGAGGCTTGAGCCTGGCAGTACCGGAAACACACACACACACAAGTGCGCTCACATTAGAGGCTCTCTTTCCACTCTGTTCTGACAGCTTGTCATTGAATGGTCAGATGTGATAGAAGGGGTCAAAGCACAGCATAGTGACAGTGACTCGCTGAGAGGGCCTCTGCTGGTTTCCTTTCCTGTTGTGGTGGAGATGTGCCAAGATTTCCTTTCAAATAAAACAAGTGCTCATCAAAGCAGCCAAGGCCAAGTTTTAGTGTGTGGTCTGGATGCCATTCGTTTAGTCCACAGGCCACATCGGGCCACGCTGTAGCCCAGAGCAGTTTTCAACTGTCAGTGCTCAGGTTTTACTCAATTCCCTTGTAAGTTGCTTTGGATAAATGCGTGTGCTAAATGACATGTAAAAGTACCCGCGTTCCTGTGCTCACCTGCCCCTGCCATGCATGACTGAAGTATTCAGCCAAGTTTGCAGTTCCACACCAGGTGATTTCCAGTGTTTAAATGCAAAGTGTTGACGACAGGGTTAATGGAAAAGATGAATGTATCCGTGCAGCCCATGTAATTAACCGGCTAAATGGTGTCATCAGTGCTGTTTTTTAGATTTGAATATAATATTTCTTTCACCTTCTTTACACCCAGAAGCGAGTCGTGGTGGTATGCCTGGGCAACGTTGCAGCTCAGAGGCCGTTTGCCTCACCTCACATTTGCTTTGCTGGTTTTTGACGTTGTCTTCTGCTAAATGCATTAGTTCTTTGGTTGATGTCTGAAGTTAAATGTCACTTAAATAAAAGGAAACAAACTTAGTCAGTTAGTCAATTAATAACTATTAATAGTAATGAACAGATTACCATGCCTGGCCAAGTTACGTTCTTGCTCTGGTTGATAAGTTGTTTGTGCGGTTTGTTTTGATCCATACTCATTAGCAGCGTTTACATGACTCTGTTTGTAAGAGTGAGTAAACATTTTGTTAAGAACAAACATAGGCTATGAGATCATAAGAAAAGAGATTATGAGAGTCAAATACGGTCGGTTGTGGTCGGTATTTGTTGACAACAAGTTCACCGTGGCTCCGCTCTGTTCTTCAAATGCAGTAGTCATTCAAGTCTTCAGTGTTTGAAAATGTAATTGAATGTTAAGATGTCGCAAAAGATGGACAGAAATGCCAGCAGTCCGAGCGGTCAGACATTTTTCAACCACCAGGGCATATAAATGCCCCGCTCCTGTTAATGTGCGGATGTGGGCGTCTTCAACCTTGACTGACCTTGGGAGTTGCTAAGCTTCAGTAATGCCTCACAGGCCTCACTTTGATACAGGCCACATGCCTATTGTTGGTTTGTTCCTTTTTGGTTTCTGGAGCTCTAAGGTGATTTAAAAGGCCTTTTTTTGCGGGGTAGTTGATGTGTGGTGGTCCTGTGTTCAGGCTCCCAATTGTGTGGTGAGAACAGAGTCAGAGGCCCATGAGATGCTAGTTGGATGAGGTCCTCTGCCATCTTGTGAAATCCAGTCTCACCAAGTAACCAAACAAGCAAATCTAAGCCATGAAGCTTTTATGTCTGAGAATGATTTTTATGAATGCTTGGTTAAGCTTTTGGATTTTTATGTGGAGGGGTAAACACTAACATATGGAGTAGTTTTCTTCTTGTTTTGGAGTCGTTTTGATCTTTCTCTTAATGTCTCAGTTTTGAATAAGAGAGCATGCAAAATATCAAGCATATGTGGCTGTTGAATCCGATGTAATGTCCTTCATTACTGTCTTCATCTTTGTTCTTCCTTTCTATCTTTTTACGTCTCGTTTTTGCCCTGCTCTCTCGGTTTTTCCCTTTTTTTTTCTGCTGGGGTGGGGTCGTCACATGCACAGACACTGTTTGTTTGGAGTTGCCGTGGAAACCGATGCGAGTGTGTGTGACTGCTGGTGTGCTCATGCCTCTGTGTGTGCTTGTGCTGTTGTGATGTGCCTGCAGTTGTACTTCATGCACGATGACCTCATCCACACACAGACCTCCACATATTGAAGCTGTCTGCTTCCTCGGATTGTGTAATAAATGTCCTCAAACACACACACACCAGTTCTCTAGCTGACGCCCCTTCAGTGTTGTGTTGTTGCTGGACCGTAGGGTAATAAGTCTTCGGGCCCATTTCCTCAGCAACAATAGTATAACTCCATTTCACAACAGGGCTTTTAATTATTTCATATAGTGAGTTAAGAGTCAAATTAAACTAAAATTAGAATGAAAAGAAGTATCAGTATTATGTGTTATTTACAAAGGTGGAAAACTTCATGAACTGATGGTAAACCTCATTACCTGAGTGAAACACTTCAGCTGCTAATCTCAGATAGTGTGAGAGTGTGATTTGGGACACGGTCCAGCCATTTATGTTTTTTTTTTTTGTGTGTAGCTGAGGATCAAATTGAGGGGTTTAAGAAGTAATCTGTGTGAAGTAAAAAAAACAAAAAACCCTGCAGCTTTCTCAGGAGAAAAGTTCAGTTTCATTTCACAAAGATTTGTGGAAGATCCACCCTTCACCAAAGCATAAACACACTGTTATTAAAGTCACGATTATTGATCTGCCGTGTGACTGCGGGCCGCTATGAGAAGGCTGTATTCGCTGTACAAGGGGCACATTCACACGCACTCTGCCTCGCTGCATGTTTCAGATGAGAGATCATCGCCGCTGCATCCAGTTCATCATTTTGTTTGTCGTCACTTCTCGTTTTTTTTACTGCTGTTACATAACCGCGTTTGATAAAGCACATACATGTAAATCAGTTACAGATACACATCACCACCTGCCCGTTCTCAAACCAGGCTCTTCTGATAGTTTGTTGGGCCAAGTTAGTGATTACAAACAACCTGCAACAAGTACAGAAAAAAATCCCCTACATTTTTCCTTTTTGCCATGTGGGTAATTTGCCTATTTGCTCCCACATGTCCGTTCAAGCAAAGTCTGTGTTCACAGGCTCAGATTGGCATGGAAACCATTTGCCTTGGAAATGAATCTGAAAGCTTTATGGGGCCACAAAGTGTGATTGTCTATTCTGGGTTGTTAGTCATTGGGGCAATAAAGACACATTATTCCAGATGTTGTTAATAACCATAACAAATTAAAATTGTCACTCCAATATGAAATCACTGCACTTGCCTCAGTGTTCCTGAGACCAAAATTAAGTTAAGTTAATTTGTGAATGTGTTTCTTTTACAGTGTGAAAGGATCACTTTTTCACCACCTCCCTCAATCACACACTGATGTCAGGTCTTTCACCCTTAAGCTCATAAAGCACACCAGTGTAAAAAACGATCTGGTGCTGTGTAGGCTACTGTGCTGCCCGACTATAAAGCAGTGTCAGACTGCGAGGACATACGGTAGCAGTTTGCAGCAGCAACACGTGAAAATTGATTGTTTTTGTTTGCATGGTTGAAGCAAGAGGGGTCAGTTAAGCTGTGTCAATGGCTCTGTCATTACCAGGTATAATTACAGGGAGATAAGCAGCCAACAGTGTGTGTGTGTGTGCAAGCACACACTAGCCTTTATCCCTGTCTTTCATTTGGGTTTTGGTGTGCATTACTTTTTAAGTTGTTCTAAATCATCAATGTCAAAATGACTTGCTGAAGATGAATTGTACCATAATTTATAGTGTATTATGTTGATATATATTGCTATTTCGCTGGTTTTTATTGCTCTAAATCATGATTATTAGACGACATTTTCACGATGATTGATCTTAAAAAAAAACCAAAAAAAATCTGTTTGTTCCTAGTGTTTAAAATCGTGACGATTTGTGCTCACATTTCCATATCAGGACCCAGATATTTAAAACATATATCGCCGGGTTTACACCGAGTGGAATGATTTGACGCACTACGGCACGTATTTTTTTTGCAATTCCATTAGGAATAGTACCAAAATAACCAGCACCGAAAATGTTACAGTATGGTGAGGGTGGAGCTACACCAGCTACACCCAGCTGATTTTTGGTGACAGAAAAATGTCACTCACTTGAGATCTGTATAAACATCACATGGAAATGTTCACATCTTGTCTAGACAAACAGCCTCGTACGGAGCAGGGAAAGAAAGAGCTGCTGGATGTCCTCCTTCGTTCTCTGTTGTGCCCCGTTTTGATGTTGTCACCCCGGTGCAATGTCGCTCTTTGATTTCGCTGAAGTGGCCATCGGGCACAGCCCACACCCCGCCGAACATATACAGACGGAGGGCCTGTACACAATCAGAGACATGCATCCACACACAGTCAGTGGGTTAGAAGGTCATGGGCTGCTTTCATGCTACATGCTCTGCAGCTTTCACTGCCACAGATAAAAGTGGGTTTTCTCCTTCCTTCACGGCTTTGATTCAGTGGAATTGGCCTGGATGTGAAGCTACAAAGCACTTTTTTTGTGTCAGAACTTTGGCTTCCATGTCACCGTTTCACTGAATAGTCATGCGCTGCCTGTGTGGAGCTTGTGACGGACTTGGTTCTCATTAACTTCAAAAATGCATCGTGTGCTTTGAACCTTTTAGGTGAAACTGAGTGACTGCCAACTGCACCTCACTCATATACAGGCGTAGCTTCAGCTCTGAGCTATTTCTGACCGTGGTGAGAGGACATTTCTCTTGACAATGTGTTATGTAACATTTGGTCCCAATGGCTGCTTAAAAATCTGACCACAGTAAATCAACCTGGATGAGAGGAGGTACATTTTTAGCTCTTTGTATTTTTTTATACCTTCTTGGAATATTGCTTCTTTTTATTCTAGTTTAACGTTCTTATTTCACAAAATAAACTCTGTCAATATGAAAACCTAATAAACACGAACCTGTATTTACACCCAGAGGCCATGGTACCATTGTAAAATTTCGTTCTCCTGTTTTGTTGACTCAAGGTGTGTGGTATTCTATTGTGAACGGGGAGTGGAAATGGTACATGCCTGTTTGTATGGGGTTATCTGATATGCTGTGATTGCTGTGGGAGTGACAGTGGTGCACAGGTATGGCAAGCTGTGTTTAGAATGGATCTTGGGTCTCTACATGCAACACGCAGGACAGATAAGGAAAACTATGGCGCACTCCACTGAACCTATAACAGACTCTGTGAACATACATCAACATCATAAATCAAATGGGTATTCAAACTAAATACTTGGTTCCACTCTGCAGTTTTGGCAGGAATAAAAATGACTCACATTTGCCCTCATGAGAATTCCAACTGGAGCTGGTCTTTGTCTATCTAGAGAGCTTTTTCGGAAATGTGGAAAACATTGCATCGTTGCATCATCTGAAGACAAATTGAAGAGCTTCAGGCGAAACCCCGCATATGATGAAGACAAGGACGTTGTGGGTTGTTAATATCATTAGTTGGCAGTTGAGCCAGTGACTTCTTGAATCCTAAATGAGTGTCTTTGAGCAAAGGCACTCATTTAGCTCTATATTTCCTGCAGATAAACACCGTATTTCCTAAGCAATCAGTCACTAAAGTTCTTTTCAGTCGTCGTGCAACTTGACCTGCGATAGCACATCTGACCTGGGTGACGAATGGGCGGTGACTCCCCATTGTCATCCCTAGGTCGAGTTTCATCTGCACCAGCAGAGGAAATGGAGTAATAATAACAAGTCCTTAAAATACACACAACCATGCTCATTGCACTCTCTGTTGTCTCTTCACCTCCAGCAGACAAAAAAATGCAACACTCTACAACAACACTTTATCTGACATGTGTCGGGGCAGGGGGGGACAAGGTGCTACAATTATAAGGCAGCCAGGTGACACCAAATAAACATTTTTATGGAAGAAGGTTTATTGAGTAATTCGGCGTGTGCCCTCTTGTTTGCTAGTCAGCTGCTTGCTTTGTCATTTCTGTGTCTCTTTCTTGTCCTTTAATTACCCGGAGATGAATACCCAACTGGCCACACAGCGAGCATTGTTGCCTCTCAGCAAGACGGTCACCGTTTCAGATCGCGGTTTGACTGATGGGTTCTCTCCAGGTACTCCGGCTTCCCCCATTGGGCATTTGGTTAATTGGTAGGGAGGAGAATCGTATCGGTCAGTATCAGTATCGGTCCAACACTGGTCAGAATCACTGAGGTGGATATTGGACAGATACAAATGGAAAACCAGATACAATCCAAAAATCCTATGTATCGCATGCTTCACTATGCATCGGCTGTAAAAATGTAAATAAAAAAATGAGCAACAGCATTTTAGCAGAGTCATGTTTGGGCTGTTTATTTCTTCTTATTGGGAGAAGAATATTGGAGAATGAAGTTTGCATGTTCTCCCTGTGTGTGCGTGGATTTTCTCCAGCTTCCTCCCATAGTCCAAAAACATGCAATATGGGGATTAGGTAAATTGGTCACTGTAAATTGACCATAGGTGTGAATGTGAGAGTGAATGGTTGTTTGTCTCCATGTGTGGCCCTGCGATGCACTGGCGAACTGTCCAGGGCTATAAAGCTGTGAGCAGGGGTCTTGTCAGTGTAGACAGGGGCCAGCGCTGCTGGAGGAAGAGGCAGACTTTCCTGGTCACACTGGAGTTCATCACTGTAAATGTATGTGTGTGTGTGTGTGTGTGTTTCTTCTCCCTGCTAAGTAAGACAGCTGCTCAGACAGTGACAGCATTGTTCCCAGCGGCCAGCGCTCCAGGAAGTGAATCTGAACGTGTCTCAGTGCGTTAAACATTAGTGGCTACTCAGGATCACTCCCATACAAGCGTAAAAGTAGACAGGCTGTTAAAGAGCCAGGTGAACAGTGGAATGACAGCTTTACATTCAGTGAGTGTGCAGCACGTCTGCGTGTTTGCATCTGTGCACCAGGTGAGATGATGTTTCTTTCAGCCCCGCAGGGTTAAAAAGATGATGGCCTTAGATTACGCCACCCGTCACCCTGAGAGTCATGAAGGCTGATGATGTTTAGTTTAGTAGTTATTTATGACCAATAAAAACACAGTTTTGTCTTCAGCCTGCGGTCGTCGCACTGTTTTCTACATGAACTGGATTCTGTGAAACACTATTGATAAAAAGGACATTTATATTGTGGCTTGACACTGAGAATAAAGAAATCACACATTGGGTTTTGAAGCATAAGAAATGTGATTATTGTTGATACAGCATGTAGCCTGCATGCGGATTCATTAAAATAGCAGCAGCATGTTGGCTTTGTCAGACTGCAGAGAGACTGAAACTGAAAACCGCTTCCAGTGAAGCCAATAACAATTTCTCTTTTACACAATCGCAATTTACAACTTTTAGAAACACATTGTACAGCAAAAAGTAATCATTCACTCACTCACTCACTCATCTTCTGTCGCTTTAGCCTCCATTTGAGGGTCGCGTATTTCTTTTAATACTAACATTTAAAACAAAACATTCTCCTTGGGGTTAAAGTAAGGCCTTTAGTTGCCATTGCATTTAAACACAGTTTACAGAGGATGGTGGTTTGCTGGATGTCTGATGCTGCTAAACAAAACCAGTTACACGCTACTTGGAAACAGAACTTCAGCTGTATGACATTTTCCTTTTTCATTCTAAAAACATTACAAAAAGTTTGCAGATTCTCACTGAATTACAGAAGCCCAAGGGGAGCAATATTTTTTTTATCAATTTACTATAAATTGATATATATCAATACATCCTTTTATTTCTTTAATAAGCTCTAAAAAAAAAAAAGCTTCAGTATACCTTTTCAATGGGACCACACACATGTTTAACGACCAAACGTGTATATCATTTTTAAGACCAAAGGTTTTGGACTTTTTCACTTTTAGGGCTGTGTTAGGGCGTATGCCGGCTCGCTGTCATGGTTAACTGGTAACATAATAGAATGAGGCCACGAATGTCCGGTAACAAACCGACCCAATTGAAGTTGATCTCTCTTGCTTGGTTTTTCCAAAAAAGAAAAAAGTCTCTCGCAGGTTGACTCATGATGCAAACAAGATGTGTAAACTGATGAGCTGTACTGTACTCAAGGAAAATGATGTTTGAAGTGAAGGTAGTCAAAACAACATTGTGAAGAAAAAAAACAACCTGTCTCCTATGTCAAAGGATTGGCCTCATAACCATTAACTGAAAATGCTTTATTTTCTCAAGAATGACCACATCTGTCAGTTCTCCGCCATGGGGTCCGCACAGCAGTTGGAAAGTTGTTTCTCTCGTTTCTGTTCTTGGCTAGAACAAACTTAGTATTCCCATTAATGAGCTCAAGTGTTTTTACATTCCTGAACAGTTAGCATCGGTGAACGTGCCCCCCCCCTTTCTCCTCTCCCGTTACTGATCACTGTTTGGTGGGAAATGCTGACAGAACACTGATAGCAGTAACTGGACACCAGCGTGCATTTGGCCCAGCCGACGCTGAGGTCTTCCTCTATTCTGTTGTGTTTTGCTTTTGTCCACCACTTATCACAGGGGTCAAGGAGGGGCCGACTCCAACAGAAATATGGGATTACTTAAGAGCAATGTGGTGTGCAAGGCACGTATTCATCATCCGACTTGATAACAGTTACATGGAGACTGTAGAGTATCAAGCACGGACTCGCCCGTCTGGGTTCAGTCTAATGTGTCACGTAAGGCAAACAATAACAGTCATTTGGGTTTTCACGAGCGAGGTCATGATTAGGTATTGTGCCGAGACGAGCCTGGTGTTGTCAACCAGTGAGACACACACTCACCGCACCTCTTCGACGGCTCGTTCACGCAAATGTAAATGCAGTTCATTTAAGCATGTAGACGTGGTCATGACCACCTGCTAGAGTTTAAACTGAGCATCAGCATGGGAGGAAAAAGGTGATTTCAGTGACTTTGAAAATAGTATGGTTGTTATTGTCTGACGAGCTGCTACAAGGATTTCAGGAACTGCTGATCGTTGAGAAGTGAATGTAGAAGTGAATTCCTCCACTTGTCCCAGCAATCATTTCTGGAAGGATAATGTTACGATGCCGAAGATGATGCTCAGTCCGAAATCAACAGTCCTTTCCTGCTATTTCACACAGGGGTGTGTTCTTAGAGGCATTTCTTACAATATAATTCCACATGCCGGCACTGCAAGTTTTTCCCATTATTTTAATTTGTGCATCGGGCTCGGTTTGTAGAAAGGGACAGTAAGTCATGTGGCGACAGCAGGATGATAGATCTTGTTTGTTGGAACAAACCAGCTGCAGCCCCCCGAGCAAACACTCTACTTATTTCCTCCACATACATGTGATACTATTTAGAGGAATCAGGAATCAGTTTGACATTGCCAGCAGAACCAGATCATGTCTGAGGAATGCATATCTGTGTGTGTGTGCAAAGAGGGGCCGCGATCCAGTCCCTTCATTGCTGTGTGTGATCAAATTCTTCAGCCTGGTAAAGTCAGTGAATGAAGCAATAACTCATCAAAATGCAGTGAGTAAAATAGCAGGGTTTTAGAGATCTTGTCTCCATGAGTTAAAAGTATTGGACGCACAAATGTCTGGGAAAAAGAAAAAAAAATAGTGTTATTGGGAATTCATTGAGGGGAACATCGTAACCATGAAAACCTTTGAAATTGTACATGTATAAAACCTTAAAAACAGTATAATAGGCCATAAAATATCACTACGTGGATTAATGTTAAATCATGAGAAGCATTTTAGGTATTTGCTGCTATGGCTTTCTTTTATTTGGAGAGCCCAATCAAAGCTTTATCTCTAACCTTAACCATAACCAGTTAATGGTGAACCCTCACCTTAACCTAAGCAAGCACTGTTCAAATCTTAGACCTGCACTCGTAGGGCCAGATTATGGTCTCCATGATGGCTACTGCTCTTGACAAGGTCAGTGTGTTACCCTAGAAAAAACAGAGGTAATGCACATGCACATGCACATGTACACCCCCCCCTAACATGAAGTCATCCAGTGTGTGGAGCCGTTTTCTCACCACCGTTATTCATTATTCGTTATTCACGTCATTCCTCCTCATGACATACTGGCACATATACTTGCACCACTTGCCTGAACAGGTATTACACTTTGCTCAAATCCCAACAAGCACAAGTTCGACCTCAACAGCCACAGAAGCTGCAGGAGGAAATTAGCTGTGGAAAACCGATGCCGAGCTGAAGTTTAATTTTGGCAGATGTTCAACTTCGGTGCGTATCATCGGAAAGGGTCTGGTTCGGTGTGTGTGTTGCCGCAGTAATGATACACTTAATCTCACACGGCTATGCGTAAATGCCGTGAGCGCTCGTTATTATCTGAGCTGTGAGGTGGTGGCTTCTGGCATGCACAGGTTCATTACCCTGGAGCTTTCAGCCTGACATACTCTGGCACTGAAATCGGCAAGTGTTCTCTTTTGAGATGAACGTGATATTCTCTGTGATACCTAGTTCTGTGCCAGTGTGAGACTGTGACACACTTTTTCAAAGACAGTTCAATGTTAAAAATGAATATAGAAAAGAGAGAGAACTGGTGGGGAATGACACACCGGCACCAATAGTCACCCTAACTAAGGGAAGTGAAGGTCTGGGTATTGATTTTTCTTGCAGTTACACTCATATTCCGCGCACGTTATACCGTCATTCATTCAACAAGTGCCAGACTCTTAAAACGCAACACCCACATGCACCACACACACATCAACAAAAAAGCGTCTGCTCAGCATTAGAACTAGTGTGTCTATGACATGAAGTGAGTGAAATCTGAATGTATGTTTGTGAAACGGTCCAAGAGAAGAGAAGAGTAACTTTGGGCTTGGTTGTCGACAGTGTGCTGACTCTCTGTTTTCTTTTTTCTAACCCGTATGAAGTTTGAACCATGGAACCACGTCCAAATATTAAAAAGAAAGAAATAGGAAAAACCGCTTTGTTTTTTCTAATGTGGTTCAGTTTCTGCCACATGGCGTGGCGTCAGATAGGCTTTGTTTTGCGTTTGATGGATCAACAGATAGAGGAACTTCCTTGTCGCCACTAGAAGTCTCTGCAAAGGTCAAAGTGTTTTTTTTCCACTCCCATTTTATGATCCAACTGTTTTCCCTCTTATCAGACAGTTTTGACCACGGTCTCAGCAGTAAATTAAACATTTTGCAGCATAATTATACGTGGATCGGGTTACGAACAAAGTTTTTCTCCAGGCACAGCACTGGATCATAAACAGCTGCCTTGGGTCCGACCTTGACCTCTGACCAGGGGATGTGACCTGCAATCATTGTCACATTTCCTTTTTGAAATCATCCAGACTGTGGTGTCTTACATGATTTAAGGCATCGTGGCATTTCAGTTCACCTTGGAACAGGGCTACTTTTACTCTGATGGGCCGCGACGTTGTGTGACTGCCAGCCAAACCCATAAACACTGACCTTTAGTACAGTCGTCTGGAGGGGGTTGTTGGGGGGGGCAGTCGAGGGTGTGAATGAGAGGCATAAAGAAAGAGAAGGAGCATTGTGGAATGTGAGAGAGAGAGAGAGACCAGAAAGTGAATGGATCAGAAAAAAGAGAGAGATGAGGGGAAAAAAGTCTAGACCAGACTAGACAGAAAGAGAGAGAGAGAGAGAGAGGGAGAGAGAGTAGGCGGGAGGAGGGGTGATTAGTGTGTGAGCCTGTGCCCTGATTGGTCCAGCAGCCTGTATGTGTGTGTGTTTGCCTGAATATCTTCATGTGTATCTGTGTGTGTGTGTGTGTGTGTGTGCTTCTAGCCCAGTGGGCGGGGGATTAAGCGTCTGTCACGTGGTCCCTTTAGCTTCTTTACCACACAAACACACACACCCTCATTCTCTGAGGACACACACACACACACACACACACCCTCTCTCACATACAGTATACACTCGCAGCTGTTGATACTCCTCTCACAGTCGAACACTGTGGCAGTGGAGGAGAAGAGCCTGCAGGAGTCTGAGAGAATCTCCTGCCTGGAATATCTGGACAGACGAGTGGACCGACTGTCACCGGTGCCTGGCTTCCACGTTGCCTCTCTCACGTCTTGCTCTTTAACCCTTTTACGTCTCCCGGCGTCTCTGTGGAACTCGGTGTTGGAGTTTTTGAGCAGAGATAGCGAGCAGAGCAAGAGCAGAGTAAAATAGAGACATGTGTGTTGCCTCAGCCGCCTACTGCCACTGCCTGCTCTCTCCCATTCACTGACTGAGAACGAAATACAAGGTTGGTGAGGCTTGACTAATTTGTTTATTTACTGGTTTTCATGTGGAATATGGGAATTTGATTCCTCGGGTATATCTCTTTCAGATATTTCTATTCATTTCTGGGGGATAGTAATTCATCTTTTCCTATGTTTATGTTTTCCCACCACATTACAATCCCTAAAAGTGACTTGTACTATGAGGGGAATTCCATGAGTATGTTGGGCAATGGGCACTTACTCAAGCAAACACACACTCCTGCACTATAAACACACTTGGCAGTAAGAGTGCAGGGAGCGTAAGCACCACAGATTAGCTCTGGCAATTATCTCTTATGTGCACAACACAACAGACTGTATGTAAAGGCAGATCCAAGTAAGCATCGAGCACCGCTGCAGTGAGAGGAGCTGCTCTCTTCACTGTAGAAGGTCAGAGGAATGTGTGCACACAAGATAATCCAGATAAGGATTTTTTTTTTGTCTGTGCTGTAACCTGCATAAGAATCAGCTGCTGCAATAACACGAGGTCGCACAACAAACAAACAAACAAACGTCAGAATACTTCCACAGACAAAACATGAGCAGCTGGCACGTCACGGGGCCTCGGCAGGAGAAGTCTTCCTCGGGTCTGGTAGAAAATCCACAGGGTGGATCTGTAAGCTGCTGAGCGTTTGGCTCCAGTTTCACTGCTGGATCTGTCAGGCAGTCCTGTTTAGACATGTGCACACCTGCTTCCCGGCGTGAGTTGTGTGTGGATCTGTGCACGTGTCCTCATGTTGCCATTTACAATGGGAGTGGATATAATTAGCCCTTTTCCAGATTATTTCCTGGTATTTTTTGCTGTTGGGGTTGAAACACAACCCAAAAGGCTTTTTGACTATCTTTAGGGTTGGCAGCTCATGGAGACTGTCGTGCCTGTCCACACTTTGAAGCTTCCCTCGACTAAGATACAGACACAGGGGTGTGAGTCACTGTAAGTGCACGCCTCATCACTTCATGTTCACTGCCTGTCATATTAACCAGCGTTGTTGTTGTTGTTGTATTTAAAAATCTGATGTGCCGTGACTTGTTTCATATCTGTCCACTCCGTCATGTTATTCAGCTTATAAATCTAATGTTAAACACACGCGGTCAGTACTCTGACGCTTGTTACGTGGTATATTTACATGTAAGACAGCTGTTTTGTTAATGACGATTTTAGATGATTCATCGATTTGGTTTATTGATAGAAATGAAACAAACTGCTATTCTACTAATTTATTAAAATGTGATTGTGAGCATTTGCTGCTTTTCTTCATCTTATGTGTGAGCAAGTGGAACATCTTTGGAGTTTAGACTCTTGATCACTAATTGTAAGACATTACGTGAGACTTTAATGATCTGTCATTATTTGACATTTTAAAGAATAAATAATTTTTTTAATGATCATTAATTGATTATTTTTGTCATTTACTTAACTTTTTATAACTTCTTAAATTGTATTTATTTACTGCATAAAATATGAGAGAATCCTGCAGTATTAGCTTGCTGTTGCCTGGAGGTAAAGCCTGTGTGTCTGGCTGACTCGCACTATTCATCAGTAACTCCTGGTAACCAGGAGACATGTCAACGTGTCTTTCCTTCATAGTGGTAATTAGTTTAATGGCGCTCTTTAAATAACTGTTGATAGATGAGAACGTTTTCACGGTCAGCTTCTCCACAGATGAAGTCGGCTTATGTCTGCAGTGCTGGGTGAGATGGAGGGAGGGTCACTGAAGGCCACAGGGTGAGAGGTTGCTGTCACCTTGCCTCAGGCTTCGGTCGCAGTCGAATGCCCCTCACTAAACACAGCATGCCTCATCTCTCTGCCACACAATAATGGAGCTTAGTTCGCCCATAATCGGTTGCTGAACTCTGTTCAAACCTCTGGCCTTGTTGTGGAATTTGAACAGGTCTTATTCAGGAAGCTTTTAATGGAATTAGAGGCGAGCATCTGCCGTGCGGCATGAAATGTGAATCGTAAACGTCGATGCTGTAAGACGAGGATCAGGTATTCTTTCTCAGGTTAATAGCATGTGCAATCTGTGACACGCCAACAGACAAACAACCACCTCAGCTCCTCTTTCAATCCCCTAAAACTGTCCAACTGTCGATCTCTCTCTGGACATGACCAGACCAGGAGGTTGTGTAGTGATGGGTACAATGATCTATTGACAGAGACAGGGGGCTGTGTTTATACCTTGGGTGTGGGGGGTGGGGGGGTGTAACTTTATTTTGGTAAGACTTCAGCTGGCCACGTAGAATGCCACTCATTCAGAAAACGTCAGGCATGAGATCCAGCTGTCAGTCGCACCTCCTTAGATGTATTTTTGATTTAGTGTCTTTTAATGTTTTGGGTTTTTTTTTTTGGCTCTGGATCATCAAGTGCAAGTCACAGGTCAGCTTTCCTTCTTCAGTCACTCGGTCTACGTTTGGATTCACAGTCCATCATCAGCACACGGCTATGACTCTGGTTTTCTGTGGATGCTAATCAGTGAGCGGACTAGCACAGCGATGCAGGAGGATGGATTCAATATCAGGTTACATAACTCTGTGCTGTCCAGCTGCCTCCAATTAAAGAGGATTGTTCAGGCAGCTTTTGTGCATTTCCACAGTAAAGCATATCTTTAAAAGGAAGATCAGGTAGAGAGCAACAAGCTTCCTGTTTTCTAATTTGATTCTCTGGTTTCCATACGAAACACATATAGCAATAAAAACCTGGTCATTGACATGGAATGTTCTGGCGATTTACAAATATGTTTTTGTTTGCTTTTGTTCATACGACTGCCTACATTTCCTCTCTTGTACCTAAGTGATGCTATGACATGCTATTTCGTAAAACCACATGTCATCTCTCTATGCCCATCTGTGAATCACTTCACTAATCTTGACCATGCTTCCGAGTGGCATTTGACCTGAATGAGTAGCTTAGCAACGTGTGTCAAACTGAATCCCTCCTCCAAACCCGTTCCCACCGCTAAATGTGTGTGTCTGTGTGTGTGCGTGTGTGTGCGTGTGTGTGTGTTGGGGGGTAGATTCTGGCCCTGAAAACCCACCTGCTGTCGCATGACCTCTGAAAGCAACAGGATCCCTTTCTTAAATTCTTCCATGCTTTTTCCTCTCTGTCTTTCTTTTAAGAGACACCATCTGGTAGAGATCCCATAAGTCCCGCCTCTCCCTAATACACCACAAGCTTATTGTCTGTTACTACCACATTAACCATGCTGCAAAAGGATCCTGGACAGTGTGGTTTTTCATGTTTCAGGGTCTTTCTCCTCTCTGTCACGTCATGAATTCGTCTGTCGTCTCCATCTGGAAGGAAGCATGTTCGTGTCATGTATCATGTGTTACACTACAAATTCCCCCATCTTATCTTGTTAGATGTTCAATATATTTAAGAATTGGGTGGGAAGTTTTCCCATTTGCAAAACACAAGCGTAGTTTGTAATTTAATATCAGGTATAGGAATGTTTGTGTAATAAGAGCAAAATACAATCTTTCACAAACTTTATTTCCTTCATCTTTTTTGTTTGATCACGCTCCTTGGAACCATAAGATGTTAAGAAGCTCTGTCACACTTTGATTTCCTGAAAAGTGTTTGTTGCTGTGCCAGGTGACCTGAGAATGAACAGTGGGAGTGAACCGCTTCACCAGTCAAGGTCTGGGTTTCCTCTCCTGTCGTTTTCCTCTGCTTTGTTCGGAGGTGTGTCACGGTGTCCTGGATAATGCCTTTTGTGAAGTGGTCTCCATGCGAGTGTCAGTGTGACACAGAACTCGAAACTCTAAAGCAACAACAGAAACTGGTTCATTATTGTGCATCACAACCAAAGTGATCAAACATTATCAAACATCATTTCAAAATCATAGGATATGTATCAAATATCCGTCCTTAATTTTGATTCTGCTGTATTATCCGTCGTTGACTCTATTGACATTCATCAGTGCAGGCTTTTTTTTCATGTTTTCATGGAAAGTAGAAATATGGCAGCATTCAAATGTCTGCAGGTGCTGCGTTTGGATCCTTTCACATGCTGCTCCGTGCTGCTCCCCACACTCCCTTCTTTGTGCTATGAAATATCGCAGAGCATTTTTCCACTTGCTTTTCCAAAGACATGATTTACACGTTTAACACGTCTCTCTCTCTGGTTTTCTTCTCAGGTGAGAGTCAAGCAGCGGCCATAGAGTGTACAAGTGAGGTGCGGCCAACATGAGCACGGACAACCATGAGGTGGTGGTGACCACGCCTCCTCCGTCAGGCGGAGGAACCAAGGAGCGCTACTTTGATCGGGTCAACGTCAATGATCCCGAGTACATCAGGTCCAGGAACATGTCACCTGACCTTCGGCAGGACTTCAACGTTCTGGAGCAGAAGAAACGCGTCACACAGATACTACAGAGCCCTGTGAGTTAGTTTCCTGCTTATCTACATTGTAAAACACAGAGAGACACAATCTAGACGAGAACAAGGCCCACGAGGTTGGATCATTACTAGATAGTCCTGTATGGTATGATAGTAGCTTTCTTTGGGTTTTTTATTGTCTCCATTGGTTAAAGCTTAAAATGTCCTGATCAATGACTTAACATGACGGTGAACGATGTGTCTGCATGTCTTTCCATTGGAACACTGGTGACGATAAGTCAGTTGTTGGGTTCCACTGCTACAACTGACAGATTATGACCCTGTCAGCATATATCAGTGTGACACATCACACATAAAACCTACACAGACATCCTTGGGAAAGATGGTCTGTATTTGGGATTTGTTTCTTCATTCATTTATTCAGGTCCTATTCACTTGCTATTTTCAGCATTTCCCAAGTAGAACATGATTGTCAATTTTATATTGACATGTGGAAAGATGGTCTGCTCAGTGACTGCCCGCTGCTCCTAATTCTAGGAAGGTTTGAAGTAGAGGATGGGTTAAATGCAGAGAACCTGGTTCTCCTGGTTGCAGGCGATGTCTATGCATTTCTGACATGTGTCCGTCAATTCACAAAATCTTCACTACAAAAGTTGATTTTGTAGAAAACTACATCCATTTTTATGGACTTGTGTCTTTGTCCCTCTGATGGACTGGCGCACTGTCCAGTGTGTTCCAACGTAAGTGCAGAAGGAAGCAAGTCTTCACAGGACAAGCAGTTTTATTAAAAAAAAAAAAAAAACAACAACTGCCTGTTGTCTTTGTCTTTTGCCAAAGAAATAGCTGAGTCGTGCTTTTTAAAGACACAGTTGAGCTGTCAGGATTGCAGAAGAGAGAACTGACTGAACTTTTCACCTGGATGACCAATAGTGTGGGAAATCACTTCCCATTTTCTCTCTCTGTCAGTTATTATTCCCCAATCAAGTGATTTCTTAAGAAGTCACAGTAGTGAGTGCATCACATGTGCTTATGTTTTTGTGCTCATGTTGATGTGACACTGGCAACACAATCTCCAGAGTCCGCAGGCCACTAACACCCTAATATAACCACCAGCTACCACACCCTTATTCAGACTCTCAAAGTGCCCAGTGGTTCTCACGCTGGTTCTGGCTTTGCTGAAACAAACCACACAGGGCGAATTGGGCAGTTTTCACCTAACACAAATAATGCTGTGAGAATTTGAATGTTGTCCCTGGAGGCCTGAATAAGTGTCGCCAAACTTCATAGATGTTTTGGAGAAACAAACCAGACATAGTTACTTGAACATTGTAGTGAACGTAAAGGAAAACACCTTTGCTCTTGTTCCTTTGTTGGCTGCAAACTCAGCCAGGATCTGAATGTAGTACAGTGATTGTGTTCATAGCAGGGATTAGCTCAAAGAACACAACACACAAAACGATAGGTCATAATGTGAGACTTGACAAAGAAACAAATCAAATGTCCAAAATGTAAAGCTATATATATATATATAATATTATTCCATTAGGTTTTTGAACCCTGAATGCATTTATTCTTCTATGAGACTAAAAGGACCAGTTCATAGTACCGTCTGTGTCTGTGCACACAGGTCCACTATAGTGTGGCGCCTCAACGTCCCCGTTCAGCCTACACACATTATAGGAATATTTACTCTGCACTATTGCCACAGGGCAGGTCTCTGCCCTATTGTGCTCCTCACTGTTAACAATGGGAGTGTTCCTCTTTGCACATACAAATTATGTTTGTTTTTGTGAATTGAACTAATTTTACATACGTTTATTGCTTGAGAGTCAGCTGTAACATTTGTAAAGGATTTAGGTGAAGGATAAGGTTATAGACGCTGCTAAGACAATGAATGAATGACATGAATGAGTGCTGCTTACACATAGAGTAACTCAAGTCTGGATGTGTGTGTGTGTGATTGATACTAGGTAGTGGCTGCTCTGTGGTTTGGCTCTTTTCTTTTTTAGCTTTAAATGTGATCCACATTCTGCACATGCCCAGTGCGGTTTTCTTGGCACACAACATTTTGTGCCAGATGTCTGGAAGGGCAGGACCCTCGTGCTGCTGATGCAGGTTTCCACTTGATACTGTGCGTCCGTGTGTGTGTGTGTGTGTCTTGTCTACGTGTGTGATTAACTGCCACAAATGTAGTTCGAGGTGACCAAATGAAGTAGGAGTACATTTTAAGGCCCTGCTCGATGCAGACTGCAGATGCAGTCTGAGCCCGACCGTCCCTGCTGTGTTTTGTGGCTTCAGTTTGCGCTTATCAGTGGCAGCTCATGTTTAAAAACAAGCAGAGGCAGTTGTGTGAGAGGAGTTGTCTGACTCTTGATCCTCACTCCATTCAATGTTTTAGCATCTCTTCATCTCATCGTTGTCATAAGGCCCTCACTCAGCTCTATTATTTACCGCTGCATCCCTTCGGCTCGTTGCTCTCCCTGTGTTTTACTTGCCTTCGTACAGTGTCAAGTGTATTATTCCTCGCTTAATGTGGTTTTGAGCACATGCCAAACGGCTCTCAGTTCACAGTAACAGGTGGTCCCCTGTGGGCTGAAGATTGTTTGCAGGCCTCACATCAGGACAGTCGGCCTCGTAGCACTGATTTACTCATATCCAGCAACAATGACAAGCGTGTTTCACCAGCTGCATGCTGCCATGTGGGCTTGTGTCAGTGTCTCACGGCTGTGTTTTTTCTATTTCATCTCAGCCCGTTGACGTCTCATCTTCAACCACACACACAACAAAAACAACAGCAACATGCGTTTCAGCGGCAGGATGTCCACACTGAAGCGTCTCACTCCGTTCCCTCTCGCTCTGTTTTGATTCCAGTGTTATGGGACCCGTGGCGGTTTTAGATTACATGGTTTCTAGCGCTCGGATGGCAGGTTGTATTTAAAGTCAGACCAATATAGATCAGGCGGGACGGAATCAACTCCGCAGACTTCATCCACTTGTCTCATTCATGCAGCTGTGTTTACGTTTAAAAGTCAGGCTACAGCTGAACGTTAAAGTCTTATTTTTTTTATCATGTCCACCAGCACCATGTCTGCATGGATACTTACATTGCATGCATGCAACAGCAATATTGTCTTAGAAGTCAAAGAAAGACCACAAGTCCAAACTCTATTGATCCTCAGATAACGACATGGAAAACACACTTAGAGGGAAACTTATGTTTGAAGCAATAGAATAAACTTTCCTTAAAATAAAGAGTAAAAATTGATTTATTTTTTAATAATGGGCTCTGTCAAGCAATACTATCAGACCTGGCTTAGAGAGTGTTTGTGTTTATACATGAGCAGCACACATGCAAGCAACGAAAGACGTTAACTGCCATCATGAGAAACGCAGAGACAGTGGTGCTGATAGGTTGAGCACTGGGCAACGATAGCTCAGCGGTAGAGTGAGTCGTCTTTCAACTGGAAGGTTGTGGGCTTGATTCCCCGCTTAGCTAGTCTGCAAGCAGATGTGCCCCTGGGCAAGACACTTAACCCCATGGCTGTGCTTGCAGCATATGAATGGGTGTGAACGACGTGTGATGGAAAATGTGCTACTAGTGAAGGGGTGTGAAATTGTGAATGGCAAAACTGTAGTGTAAAAAGCAGCTTCGAGTGGTCAGACCATTTAGTTTTTCTGTGTATGTCAACCCGATATACTTTAATTTATTTCGTTTTTTGATTATTTATAGCCACAATAAGAAGGAAGAGAGACAACAGCTTTTGTTGGATACACCACCTAATTTAAATAGTATTTAATTTATTACATGCAGGGATGAAATTGGCCTTGAGGTGGTTTGTAAATCTCTCCAGCTGTATTTGTCTTTTAAGGGTCAAAGGCCCCATCAGAAACTTCAGATTAAATCAGATCAGATTTAATTTAAGTTTGTCTTCCATGTGCTGATTCTATTTTTTGCATTTCCCTCATTTTGGTCTCTTCTTTGCCAATAGGGTTTCCTTTCTCCTCCTGCACTTCCTCCACTGTTCCCCCAGTATGTGGCACACGTTGTGCTTCATGCATTGAAATTATCTGCAGATGCCAAGTGTTAACTTTGCCCAGTCTAATTTCCCCTCGACCTGGGGATCTCAGAGGAAGAGCATATTTTCTCCTCTTCACTTCTTCACTCCTACTTGTCAGAAAAGGCTTGTGGATTATTTGCTTTGGTGGCTTCTGTTGAGAACCCTTTCGTGCAAGGCAAATGTCATTGCTACTCTCTACTGTGTTTTCCCTTTTTCTCTCTTTTTTTTCTTTTTTTACAGCCCTAAAGGCTAATTTGACAGAACATTAGTGGTTTAACTCGCTCCAGAGACTCTTAAATACCACAGCCTTTCCTCTCTGCAACCGTGTTTAACTTTGACATTTCACGAGACATCATTTTGGGTGCTGAACTTAGTGAAACCTCCACCAGTGCCCCCAGGATTACAGGGCAAAATGCAGAACAGCTCCAAAGTCCACTGAAGTTCACGCACAACCTCAGAGGGAGAGGCCAAAAGTCAAAAGAATGTATATATAAGACTCCCATTACTATCACCAGCTGGCAACAGAAACAATCATTTCTTTAGAATTCAAAACCAGAGACAAATGATTTACAAAGGGCCAGGAGAAGGAGACGCTGCATCAACTGATCAAGCAGGTGCTTTTCCCTTAATCTGCTCTCTTTCTTTCGTTTTTTATTTTATTTTTACTGGCTCTTTCTGTCAATCAGCACATAAAACTCATGGGATTCTTTGGATTCTTTACTCTTCTGCCTCGTACAGAAATGTTTTAGTCCAGTGTGTGGATTCAGTTTCCGTACTGACTGTTGTAAGTAAACTTGTGTGTCAAACATGATGAAACCAAACCACATTGTATACAGTTTCAGTGTCATTATAATCTAATAATCTAATAACCAGCATCAATTACTTCCAGCCTCAGATTGAAGTTTTAGTCACAGTGATGTCTGACCTCATGTTGCCTCAACTAAAACTTGTTTCCACTCTGTGGTAGTTTTACTCACTTGTGGTTAAATATAGGGAGTATTTATAACACTACAGTGCACTGTGGATTAGTACCAGCTCCCATAATTCATTTATCTATGTGGGGAATTTAAATGACTAAACGTAAATGTATAACATCAATTTACGTGTATATATTCACATATACAACCACAGATACAGCTGTATTGATACCAACAGTGTAACATACGGCATTATTCAACAGGATACCACAATCGTTTATGTTTCTCTTATAATCACAGATTGAAGCTTGAAAAAGAACCATTACCGTTAAATTGTACTCTTTTTTTAGCTATACACTCATTTGAAAAAATCTAATCTTGTTTTTTTCTGGCATTAATATCAAGTTTGAAATTCCAGCATCCTGACAAAGCAAATGCAGTCCACTTTGTTGAATGAAATCAGTGTTAATGTTCCCCAGTGGCCATATTTTCTGAGGCCAGAGAGTTTATGCAGAGTATGGAGACACTGCAGTCTGTCTAGAGGACCCATTTCACTGACGCACACAGAGGTTAGATGAGGGGAATCAATAGTGATGGCAAGCTTACAGGCAGCCACTCTCCCTCTTTGTAACATCGTCACATGGGCTTTTTGAAAGAGCAACTTTATGCTGACATCAATGGGGAGACTGAGTCTGAAATTACAGGCCTCACCTGGCTTGTTTTTGAGAGATTGTTTCCTCGCCTTTTTTTGTTTATTGACACATTTTTTGAGTATTTCAGACTAAGTACGTTCAGATCAGGTTTTGAACGACTCAGATTCAGCCTTCATACACTCACTACATGCTCACAGATATGGTATTTAAGGACTCTTGCTTTGGTTTTTGAGCCAAAACAACAACCGTTTTTTTTTGTTCTTAATTGAGCTCTGCTGTAGTGAGTCACATGGAACCAGAGTGGTGTAATTTCACATGAGGACACGCACAGATGTGTTTGCGAGGCAATGCTGAAACCATCAGGAACAACACACACACACACACACACACACACACACACACACGTCTTTGATCAGCCCTACAGAACAGATGTGTAAGATCGGTCCAGCAAACACGTCCAAAAGTTCCGTCTTCCTTTCCCACTGGTTTTCTAACTGCAATTTTAAATGTCACCTGAACGTGCAACAATAACTGCAACACAATCAAGGGAATCGCAGCAAAAGGAAACTTATCGGGAAGTACGATGCCACAAGCTCTTGTAAAAGACAAGACACTTCCTCATATAGTGAAAGGAAATAATCTCATGACCTACAACAAAGTCCTTTGTCCACCATCCACCCACCGGTAAAGTGGTGATAAAATACTTTAACAGGAGTGACATCAGCCCTTATCATGTCATCAAGTAAGACATGACTCCTGGATGATGTCTGCAGATTATCTAGTCTGCTCAGTAGAGGCAATGTTTCCTGCATGAGTGCACTTAAATAATAACATACAGACTAGGATTGAAAATAAAGGCTGGACCATTTTCAGTGTCAGACTGTGTTGTGACTCAGATTGACTACGGTTTCTCTTTTGTCCCCACGGCATGGTCACTGCACTGTCCACGCTGGAGCTTTGACTCCTCCCTTGAGGAATTGGACAAGCCCTAGTCTTTAGGTTGACTTAGTAACCATAAAGGAATACTTCACTGATTTGCATTTAGCTTTGTATTAATAGAATAGGGGTAGTGTTTTTGAAAAATTGTGCCTCCCAACCTTAGTTTCCCCTGAGTCAAAAAATATCTTCATTCTTTTTTTTTCCACTGACTTGAAACGTTTCAGAGGTGCTGATGTTATATTAATAATACGATCCACATGTGTTTACCATCTTTCATCTGATTGTTTTGGCAAACTGAAGTGTGTTCATTCACTTTCACTGCTCTCAAAGCATTGATTTCAGTTGTTTTCAGTGAAAATGAAATGCATTAAATGATTTATTGCCGTAAGATTGGCTCATCGTAGTTGTCAGTCTTTGACAACTACTTTATCAAAGTGGCCGCAACTCTCTAGCACAGATCCAATTTTTTTTTCCATTATCCATTTATTGTTTGTTTGTTTGTTTTTAATCATTAAACCTACCCTCTGTGCTCTGGCTGCAGTTACTGTGCCTTTGGCACTGTACTTTACCCCCAGAGGTCTCACATCCAGGACAACAACAGCTTAAAAAAAGTAAATAAATTAAGAATAGAACCCTAAACCTCACTGGTAACCTTACCGGTAAGGACAAAGGAATGACTGGTTGGATTTCAGACCCTGCAGTGCTACAGTAACTGTATGTCAATTCAACTCCACCTGGGCTTGAAACCAAAAGCTCCTCATCCATCTGTATCACACTAAAGGACCATGGCGAGGGCAGAGACGAGAGGAAATAAAACGTTAGATGTGTTTTTGTGCACAGACACAGCTGTAGTGGAATATGCTGACTGTTGCATAAGCACTGGCATTAAGTAAAGGCCCTGTTGAAAGTTATCAACTACACATTTATATGTTTTATAAAATGTTATTAACATGACACCTAAGCTTTCATTTTGTTATAAATCTCTGCATTAGGTTTAAACTTCAGTTATCCAAACCAACAATAAATGCACTTCATGTTTTGTTGTTGTTTATCCTCAAGATTTTAGCATGTGTTACACTGGCATTGCAAGCTGAGATGAGATTTATTTGTGGTGAAAAGGACACGGAATCACATTATGTACAGGTGGTCGGATATAATTAGATGAAGTATATTTTTAGGAGTATCGTGTTTCCACCCGTTTTAATGACGCACATTTGACAAATCTATAAGCAGCAGCGCACTGTCAGTTTTCTCATTGAACAAAATTGAGAAGATGTACTGCGTAAACAATTACATGTCGGAGGTATATTCAGCAGACTCAGATTTAGGGGTGGGCATGAGTGTTATTACTGTGATTATTCATGATATAATATACAAAACAAATGTTTATAAAAATACTTTATAAACACAAACATTTCTACTCCAATTACTGCCTAATTTGTGATGCATCGCTTATCTCAAGGTGGCGGCAGCAAGCATTTAGTTAGTGGACTTCATGTGTGTTTGCCTAAGTGATGAAATTTAAGAGGTTTCTTGAATGCATTTTTACGCTGCTCCTCTAAGCTCAGCACACTGTGAACCCTGCATTACTTTCACTAATTCTCATATGATATTTGGATGTTTTGAACAGCATTTTTACAAAAAATGCCCATCCATAATCTGATCCACTGTTACCTTCTCCATCTGAGTTTGACTGGAGCTTTATGAAAACATCATGTCTGCTGTAGTTGCACAGCTGGTAATTCCCAGCTTGAACATTGAACAATTATATCGAGCGTGATATGACATAATGCAACCCAACTGTTTTTGCGCCTGCTCTCGGACAAGAGCATGTTAGCGTTCACTGTATAGTGTGTACCTGTGGATTCAGCTGATGACTGGAGACCTGGACACGAGGATTAGCCACGTTCTCTCCCAGTCATTTCGAGTAGCCAATCGCGATGCTGCAGCTTGTGAGCTTGTTAGACTTGCCAGTCCTGACTCAGCTTCCTGTGTGTGTGTGTGTGTGTGTGTGTGTGTGTGTGTGTGTGTGTGTGTGTGTGTGTGTGTGTGTGTGCGTCCAGCTTCATGAATCCCTCACAGGATGATTCGCACTGACACCCGAGGAGCATCTGTAATCTGTGACTCGTGCATTGTCCTCATTCTATCTCCTGTTATTCCCAAGCTTCCTGTCTCTAAATGTCCCCACAGTTTTTCCACAGTGTCATCTCTGTCACCAGTAATATCCTGCTCTCTCTCCACTCTTGTACACTCGTTTGTGTCTCACCATGATTTCTCTTTCTTTTATTTCTTTAATATCACTGAAGAAACCTGATATACGCGATATTACGCGCCATTGTTGTGATTAAATAAATGAGCAGCACGCTCCACAAGACCTGATATCGCAGACTCTCAGGCTATGAAACAAGTTTTGAACATCATTGAATGATTTGTCATCCACACAGCGTGTCAGATCTGCATTTAGCGATCATCATGGGGTCCCATTATTTTCTCTTATTCTCCACTCTTTTCTCCCAGGCCTTCAAGGAGGAGTTGGAGAGTCTGATCCAGGAACAGCAGCGTAAGGGGAACAACCCCACTGGCCTTCTTGCCCTCAGACAGATCGCTGACTTCTTCATGGCAAGCTCAGTGGCTGGTTTTAACACCTCCCCTCTCAGTGAGTACACACCCTAACATTCAAATACATTCTGCCTTTGCCTAGGGTGCTTAAAGAGCATCAATATTAGAACAATAAAGGAAAATATGCAAATATGAGCTTTTTAAGCTTTAGGCCATAAACATGCTGAGAACCCCAGACTCCGGAAGAGCTGTGCATTTCTCTTCAGGTTTTTCTGTCCAGCCAGGAGTACATACATATGTGAAGTCTGCTTTTAATCAGACTGCTGGAATGCACAGATTATGCTGAATTACACGCCAGAGGCAATATAATAGTCCAGTGACGCTTTTCCTTGAAATACTTTGATAATGACGACCAAGTCTGAGGATGTGTGGCAGTAAATTCTCTAAGGATGGAGTAGTCAGGATCAGGATCAGGATCAGGTTGCTATATTTATACCCGTAGGTGTAGTGTTGATTTGACAAACGAATTACAGACAGCAAAGATTTGGCAGGCATGATAATACATAACAGCAAAACATCATAATAACGAGTGAAAAAAGTGCTCCAGGGCTCCACTCACCAGGATTTAAAATACATAATAAATAGCCAAAGAATTTGCTAACCAATTTGTAATTAGTTATGTGGATAATGAAGCCTGACATGTCTGATACGGAACAAACCAGTCAGCAAGCGAAGATGGCGCCTGTGTGTGTGCCACGCCGTGTATCGCTGCCGGTTACTGTTATATTATTACTGTTTGTGACACTTGTGTCACTAATACTGTCCACTCTGTACCGGTGCACGGTCGCCAAACGCTTCTGGATGTCCGTCTCTCTGCCAAGAAATATGTAGTGTTTGATCGTGACGGGCAGCAAAACTTTTGTCCCCCACTCCTGTCAGGCATACCTGCCCAACTTTTAATTAATTTATTCCACTTAAACGTCTCTACTTAACTCCAACTACTCTAATCGTACTCTAACTTCTCTAAATACTTAAACTATTCTACTACACACCTCCTCCACTCCTCCGCTGAAGACTCTAGTGCTTGCGTTCCATGCTACAAACGGATCCAGTCCAGTCTACATCCAGGACATGATCAAAACCTACACCCCAGCCCGCCCACAAAAACACATCTCTTTCGACTCTACCTCGACTAAGACGACGACAAAAATATATATATATATATATATATATATATATATATATATATATATATATAAATATATATAAAAATATATAATAATGCACCTACTTGTACATCACACACATGAGTACGTACTTACTTCTAGCTCTTGTTTGTACCCAAATGTTGAAATGCACTTATTGTAAGTCGCTTTGGATCAAAGCACCTGCTAAATGACATGTAATGTAATATTCTATTCTATTTAAATGACTCTACTTAACAACTATTCTAATTTACTACTTAGAATGCTACTCAATTTTTACTCTAAATACCATTAAACTGTCACTCTATTGACTTTTAGTCTACTCTCACTTCTCTAAACTCGTTTCTCCTCAAATGACTACTTAACACTATCTACTCTTACTATACTCTACACTGACTTTCCCCAACTCTACTCTGACCACTCTGCTTTAACTCTACTCCAACTCTTCTCCACTGTACTCTAAACTCAACTCTACTGTTGTGTATCCAGGTCTGGGGATGGTCACTCCCATCAACGACATGTATGGGGTGGAATCCACCACGTTGGTGAAAGGCGAGAAGCTGATACGCTGTAAGCTGGCCAGCCTCTACAGACTGGTGGACCTGTTCAGCTGGGCACACTTCGCCAGCGCTTACATCACAGTGAGTGACCACAGAATGAGCCAGACACTATTAGAAAGTGCTGACAGTGTTGTGATTTGTGATTTATATGTATATATATGTATATATATATATATATAACAAAAACATTGAATATATTCTTATTGATTGATTTTAAACTTAAGTTCAGTATTTTGTGTGAAAAGTGTCAGGTCGTCCCAATGCTGACGCTACACAAACGCTCTTCTTTAATCTGTTTCATTTTGTCACAATCATTTGTAACGTGACATTTTCCTTTTCCAAGGCTCGAGTCAGTAAAGAGCAAGACCACATTCTTATCATCCCCAGAGGATTGTCGTTCGCTGAGGCATCTGCATCAAACCTGGTAAGAAACATTAGCACCTGCACTGTTTGTATTTATTCATATAGTCTAGCACAAGGAAAAAACAACAACATTTGAAATATTTAGAAAGTGTTTTTGTGTAGCACCTTTCATACAAGGATGCAGCTCAAAGGGCTTCACAATAAAAGAAAAAAAGAAAATTTAAAAAGCAAATACATCAATAAAACACAACACAGGGTGGAATGAAAAGGAAACGTGTAAAGTCACAAGGTTTTAACTTTGAAATAAAACAAAAAATGCAAATAAAACCGTAAAATACAACACAGGGTGGAATAAAAAGGAGCTAGTTGAAGGCTAGAGTAAAACAATATGTTTTAAGTCTTCTTTTTTGCCTTTAATACACGGAAATAGAACTTTCCCTATACAATGTTTTTCTATTTGCTTCTTTCATTTCAATATTTGTCTTCCTCTCTGGCACAAACTCCTGTTTCTTCTTCAGAAATTGATCTTGAGGCTTTAGTGAGTAAATAAAATAAATAATACAGGGTTGTCAGTGCCCTTGTCTGTGTCTGTATGTTTTGAATGTGCTTTGACCTTCAGTGGACACAGCCAATAATTTTCCACCTTGCTTAATCAGCCATTTACTTCCTTGAATTCACTTTCTTGAAGTGGAAAAAAAAAGGTATATAAATGACATTGTAGTGTTTTCACACAAGGACACAGAAGCTATTCCCTTTTGCTCACCTCTCTGGCTTCCCCTGTACGTTGTATGTTTACAATGGTGTTGACTCTGTATCTGGTCAACACATGCTGTGTGTGTGGTTTAGGTTATCTGTCTCTCTTTTTAGTTTCAGTTCAGAGATTGAACGTGTTGTCACAGCGTTGGGGCATGTCGCACAACAACAACATGTGTAATAATCTGTTGGCAACCTCATTTCCTTCTGCCTCACATTTGAACTCCCTCTAATTCAGTTTCTATTTCCATCTGTTTCTCGCCCGCTTGCCTCCCTTTGTCTCGACTTAATGCTGCTGGTTTTGGTGTCATGTTATTCCGATGCATCTTGTTCTAAAAGATAAAAAGATGCTATAAATGACATGACATGTCTGTTATGTGAATGGTTTGGTTTCCATTAATAAAATGGTGCTTTAATACAAGCACATAGGCCAGTTTCAGTAACTTTTATTTCAACTTTTATTTATTTATTTAAAGCAGAAAAAAAAAAGAGCAAGGTATGTGAGAGATTAGAATAATCCATGTAATCTGACATAAAATAACATGAAACACCACTAAGAGAACAATTGCCTTTGTTCTTTTTGTCTGACAAACTCTTATTTGCTCACATTTTCTCTCTTCCATATTCCTGTTCTGTTTGCTTTGTTTTACATCTGTTCTGCCTTATCTTAAACACCTGTGTGTGTGCACACACACGCACACACACACAGACACCCCTGTGGTATTGCTGCAGGTGGTTGACAGGACCTGTAGTAGCTTAACTACTAACAGACACATTTCACTGTTTGACCTTGTGGAGTTGTTGGCAGGTTTCGAGATATTTAACGAAACCCAGCTGAACTTCAGCTGCAGACCTCCTCTTCATGCAGGTGTCTGCAGTTGCGCCGTGACACTCGTTGCTAACTTATGCTTCTGAAGTGATTTATTATTCTCTGAATGTAAAAGAAATAATAATAATAATCACACAGTAGAAGAAAAAGGTCTGTTTAAAAGGCCAAGGATTACAAAAAACAACAACCTGGCTATTGCGCCAAATAACAAGAAACAAGAAGAGATTGTGCAGTAAAAGTGATTTAGCTTATATTGTTGGAAAAACTGTTTAAGACAACATTATTTCCAGGATGTCAGGACACACACACGCACACACACGCACGCAGCTTAGTTGAAGTTAACAGATTTACAGTATTTAGAGGAAATCATCCAGGAAAAGAGTGCTCGAGGTCTTTTTGGCGTGAGCCAGGTGGAGGCTTGGTAATCAGAGAAAGTGCTGTTGTCCTTGGTCAGTTTCCACGCGCCTCTCCTTCTCCGCGTCTCTGTTTGAGCTCCGAGGTGAAGTTGCGGTCATTTGAGTTCACGGACAAACTCCATGCTTTTGGTACTTTTATGTTTAGTTTAATGTCACTGAGTGAGTGTCATCGCTCCAAATCTAATGACTAATGGTGGAGAAGATGACGTAAACATCAGAGGTCCGGGGCTTCAGTAGATTCACAGAAGTCTTCCCACTGCGAGCTACAGTCGCTGCCTTTTTTCTTTCTTATCGTCTATTCAACAACAGCAGACCTTTCAGATTCCTTCTGACACGTCCTTTGGCATCGTTTTTATAATTAGCAGAGCTCTTTATCAGTAGGGGCCTCTCAGCTGGAGGGCTATCTGACTGACAGGGGGGGGTACAGTCTGAACTGTACCAGACGCGTGATGTAAACAATCAATGTTCAATCATCTGACAGCATTTCATTACACTTGGCCTGTGCCATTCTCTTTCCTGTGCCGGGTGAAAGCTCAACAGAGATAAAGCATTGATTCAAACGTCCATATAAGGCTGTTAAAGGACGGAGCAATCACTCAGGAATATAATATTATATAATAAATTATAATATAATATAATATAATATAATATAATATAATATAATATAATATAATATAATATAATATAAAATAATATAATATAATATAACATAATTAACCTGACAGAATATACATATCTTCCCTATTTATATTATGTTATATTATATTTGTAGTGCTGTTAATGTATTTATGTAGTGATGCAAGCACTACAAGACAATGTTTTCAGACTTTAAACTCAAAGGAAACAAGTGGTTTTGGTACACGGGAGCTTGTTGCTCCTTTGTGGTTTCTTAAGAGAATAAAATCAGATGGAAAAACCAAATAGGGAATGGGAAGAAACAAATGAACCATGTTATTTAGTATGTGTTACTAATTCGTTAGTTTGAATGATTAACAAAACCTGATTAACCTTATAATAACTGTGCCAGTTATTTGTAATGTAGGGTAACAAGAGGCCGAGTCCCTGTTTTACAAGCTCCAGATGTGAAGTGGGTGTATTTTATTACATTGGGAGTGTTATTATGGGATGCCCATCCCCGTTGTGATCATGCTGAATGGACTGTGTCTTGTGAATGAAGAATGTAAGTTATAGGTTCTGGTTTGAATCAGCGAACACGTGGCTACGATGATGGCACATTCTGTACAGGCTCCACAGGCAACGCTGCAGTTTTCTCTCTTTATTATTTGCTTTTACTGCTGCAGACTGACATCTCCAGCTTTTATGTCTTAGCCTTTCTATCTTTTTATTCTCCAAGCCTCTGCCCTGCAGGTTTTTGCGTTTTTCTTCCTCTCTCCCTGTCCATCGCTCATCTCTTTCCATTGTGTAATCTAATTACTAATTGCCTGGTAATAAAACAGTAGCATAGTAAGAGACATACTATCCATTCTCTGACTATATTATCTTTCTTGTTGATCTCCAAATTCATTGTCCCTTTTAAGAGCAGATCATGTGTCATCATGTGACAGTATTTCATCTTCTCACTTAATGTTAGCGGGGTATCGGCTGCTTGGCTCGGGCATATTTGATGACATCTGGGCAGTGTTAGTTTTAAAGTATCAGTCTCCTTCGTCCTCTCTATCGCCCGTCTCCCCTGTCGGGGCGGTTCCTGTCGAGCTTTACAACCTGCAGATGGAACTCACCGAAACACGCACTGACTCTGCCTCGTCTCCTCGTTTCCTCAGGTGAAGGTCAACATCATCGGGAATGTGATCGAACAGGGCACCACCAACCTGAGGATGGACCCTGTGGGCTTCAGCCCCCATGCTGCCATCTACTCCATGCGTCCAGACATACGCTGCATCATCCATGTGCACACGCCTGCCATGGCTGCTGTGAGTTCACATACCACAGCAGAGCGACTGTCCAACGTCTGGTCGATCTGATCGAGTCAATTATGAGACAGTATTTTACAGTCAGCCTTTAGAAGACTCCTATCGCTCATATGACTTCACTGCCTTCCTCTCACCTCTCTGCCGATTTAGGTGTCGTCTATGAAGTGCGGCATCCTGCCCATTTCCCAGGAGTCGTTGATCCTGGGTGACATCGCCTACTACAACTACCAGGGCAGCCTGGATGACCAGGAGGAGCGCAGAGACCTGCAGAAGGCCCTGGGGCCAACGGCAAAGGTAGGGACACCCAGGAAATCCAAAAGCCAATCATTCAATCCAGAAAAGTTTAAGATGTTTGTAAATTGGACTGCAAACCACAAACAAGAACCAGACAGTTTAAGTTGAGTCTTGTCCTTGCAGTCAACAAAGAGAGATGACCTCATCACCAGGGTGTGGAGTAAGTTCAACAGTAGCAGAACGATAAAACCAGCCCGTCCTGTTGAAATGTTCGCTGTGTTTATTGTTGCCTCATTTTGTTCCAACGTGTTCTGCACAACGTGAGTGTCTGACACTTTCTTTCTGTTGTGATTATCTGTGATCAGCAGAATTCAAATTGGCAATTCTGGGATTTTTTTTTTTTTTTTCCCCACCTTTGGTTCCTGCTGTCATCACCGAGTGACCCAACCCTTGTTGACACAGAGAATCAGAACAGTTTGATGAATTCATTAACAATGAAAAGGCGTGTTTGGTCTCATTAAACTTGACTCAACTTGGCTCCGTTCTGGTGTGCCTCAACATTACGACATCTGTGTGTTTGTGTGCGTTGCAGGTTTTGGTGCTGCGGAATCACGGCATGGTCGCGCTCGGAGAAACCATCGAAGAGGCCTTTCATTACATCTACAATGTCCAGTATGCCTGTGAAATCCAGGTATGCACGGAGCAGCTAACTGCCGCTGTTTTTGGACACTTAACACATCCCAGAAGTGCTGTTTCCCACATGCACGTGAATGAGACTGACCAGGCGGCAGCTTTCCCTCCTCCGTCCCAGTCTCATTTCTCTGCAGCTGCTGTCACTTTTTTTTAACAACACTATATCATAATCTGGTGCCATGTGGAGGATTTAGACTTCAGTCTACAGTCTAATAATCTATGCTATGATGAGATGTGACCGATGAAGGGATTAAAAAGCGGATGTGTTTTTGTCGATGCTCTTCATTTTAACTGTGGCTGGTAGTGGAGACAACAATGGATACAACTGTTGACACTGAGCTAAAGGTTTTACTGTAAATCTAAATGGATTCATTTAACCCTTCTGTGTACTTCTCATGAGCCTAACTCCTAGACCGGTTGCCGTCCAATCACAGACGAGATTAACCAGCGCGTCACACGTTTGTGCCATCAGCTTCTCAGCACCGTCATTCCCAAACGGTTGAATAACTGCCAGATATCGAAAGTGAAAGTTATCTTGGAGGAAAAAGGAGCAGAAGCACTCCCTCATTGAAAATGTGTTGACAATTCTACAGCCATAACATCAAGATAAATCCAGGCAGCCTGAATATCATGATGGTCATAAGAGGGTTAAATGTGTATATATATGGGGACATAGCAAGAGGTACTAGGGAAAGTATGGATGTGTTAACATGGGAGAGACTGTTTGTATCGGCAGATTTGATTATTAAGAACTTTTCACTGCTGGCGTCTTTGTGTTCACTTGTAGATGTGTTGGATTTTCGAGATCTGATTGACTCTCCCTGGTAAAGCAAAAGGAAAATATTAATCCATCCTGCAAAACCCCAGCTTAATTTCTATAAATAAAACCCTCCCCGCCCCCCGCCATGTACTGTATATTGACCTCTCCATCTGTAGTTTGCCCTCAGTTTAGCGTAGAGGCTGACATCTCTGTCCCACTGTCCTCTCTGCATGGCTTTAGGTGAATGCCATCTCATGTGCCGGCAGCGTGGACAACCTGATCGTGCTGGAACGGGACAAGTACAAAACAACAGTGGTCGGTGTGGCTGAAGCGGGTATCAGCATGGGGAGCCAGGTCAAGTGGAAGCTGGGAGAGCTGGAGTTTGAGTCTCTGATGAGGATGCTGGATAACCTGGTGAGTCACGTACTGCACATAATAATGCTGTGAACGAGACATTATCTATCTCACTATCTACATCTGTAATTGACACGTGAGGATACAGACACTGTTGATCTGTCGCAATCTTACAACTGTGACTGAATATTTACAGGAGAGGTTTAAACCAGATTTCTAGATTAAAAAAAGGGAAAAACAACCCAGAAATGAACGGAACTTGGCTGTCAGGCTGTGTGTGGAAAAATGTATAAAAAACAGTGGAGCCGCGTGAGAGGACGGGGACAGAGAGAAATATGAAAAGGAAAGGAAAGATGAGGATAAAGAGGATGGGGGGATGCAGGGAGAAGGGCAACAGAGAAAGGGTCAGACAGGAAATGGCACACTGTGTTTGTCCTCTGTGCTGCCAGAAACCCTGCGGTCATCGCTCTGGTTCTGCCTTTCTTTTCCATTTGCTAACTGTGAAACTGGCGGTTCAATCAGCGTCACAGGAAGTGAAAGTCAAAGAATAATAAATGCTTATTCTGTTGTGCTGCAGCTGTGTTTGGAGGTTGGAAGAGCCCGCACAGGCTACTGGAAAAACAACGTCTTGTGAGGCCATGTGCTTTTTGTGAACTAAACAAGCCAAATCCTTTCCGATCAAAGAAAACCAACTGTAGGACTTGTGATCGTATGTCCCGCTGCAGGGTTACCGCACAGGTTACACCCACAGGCACCCCGTCGTCCGGGACAAGCCCAGGCACAAGAGCGAGGTGGAGATCCCTGCCACCGTCACGGCGTTTATGTTCGAGGAGGACGGGGACTGCGGTGCCACACGTCTGCCCTTCAAGTTCTTGCAGCAACGACAGCAGAGGGAGAAGACGCGCTGGCTCAACTCACCCAACAGCTACACCAAGGTCAACGTGGAGGGTGGAGAGGAGCGCTACAACAGCCGGACAACCACAGTGAGCACTTTGTGCTTTTATTAGTGTGTGAAAAGTGATGGTGTAACACATGTACGACAGTGATCTTCAGTCTTGTTGCAATCCTAATTGAAGACAGTACAGGCACGTGGTTCACGTAGGTTGCCAGATTCTCCAAAAACTCAGCACTTGCAATGTTTTCATGCACAAACACACACACACACACACACATTTTTATAAACATTGAACCTGATTTTGTTATTTTTAGTGTGTCAGCAACACGCGATGATTGAAAGTGAAAGTGTGTCTGCTTTAGAGCAGCATCAGAGAATCATCACACTGTAAAAACATTAGTTTCATGTGTCAGTGAGAGAAGTCTGTCTTCAACATGCTCTCAATATTCAGTCATCTATGTTCTTTATGCAGATCCTCTTTTTGAGAGGCTTTTTCAGTTCCACGATCTCTGCTGGCATCCCATGTGTTATTGTGTTAGGGTTAGGTTTACAGAGCAGAAGACCAAACCAAAGCACAAACACAGTTTGCTCTCTGTATTTTGTGAATATACTGCTGCCAGTATTTCAGTCTAACGTGTTTCCTCAGTCTTATGTCTTAATATTTTCATTTAGTTTCTGACATATCACCTTGTCATGTATGTTTTTGTCTCTTGGGGACATGAATATCTTGTGATGAGGACAAAACACTTCTGTTCTGTTTTTTGACATTTCAAAATTGACACTAGATCGCCACCTACTGGCTGAAAAGGGAACTATATCAAATCAGTTGGGCCGACTGAAAACAGTTTCACAAATCTCATCCCTCTCTCTGCTGATTCCATTTTCTTCTTTGTCGGTAAACGCATCAGGTTTTTGTGATCAGAGACATTTTTCTTTATTTGCACATCAAGCCTCCACTTAAAAACGTGAAGTGCACACTGTGGCTGTTTTTTGCTTTTGGTATGTTGCTGTAGAAACATGTCGGAGTAAGACGACTGCATCAGCTTATTCTTAGGCCATAAAATAACTCCCTGTGTTTGTAATATTAATAAATATACAGTATGTTACTGTTATATCACATTACTGTTGTTATACTGTTATATGACTAACATATATATTATAGTGGATGAAGGCGGAGGAGACAGGAACCCCGATCAGGATCGAGGACCCCAATCAGTTTGTCCCTCTCAACACAAATCCCACTGATGTGCTGGAGAAGAGGAACAAAGTGAGTTTCCACTCGGTAATCACAATTCACGTGTAGAGCTGTAGCTCAGACGTTAAAGTCTTCTGATGACATCACTGTGTTTTGTTCTTCCGCAGATCAGAGAACAGAACCGGTGTGATGTGATGACATCTGGTCCACGCTCTCAGGCCCTTGCAGGAATCCCTGTTGACCAACCACGACGGGTGAGGATGAGCTCTGTCAGATACTCGTGTCAAGCGGTGATTATCTGGCACCAAAGCCTGAATGCCATTCACATGAGGAAGTACATAGGGAAATGTGGAAGGGGTTAACGTTTTAAACCCATGGTTTACAAACTTTAGCACACTCTTAGGTATTTAGCTTGTGTTTAGGCATCAGCCAGGTTACATTTTGGTTGAGTTGCACTGGGTCATAAAGGTGTATGATGGTGCAATAAAATACAAGTAGGCGCCAAAAGGATGTCACATAAGAGCGCAGTGGACACCGAAAATGCAGAACAACAGAATCACAGGTTCAGCTGCGATTTAGGTACGACTACGAGCCGCTGATCAGCTGAACTTTGAGACTGCAGAGGAGCAAGAGCATTTAGACATTTCTACACAAATAAAGGGTTTTTAAAAGCTATTATGTAACGCACTGGGAGCCGGTGGAGGGAGGATGATGTGCTGGTGCCTGTGTGTCCTTGTTAAAAGGCGAGCAGCAGCAAACTGAAGATGGGAAAGGCCTGGCTAACCCCAACATAAAGGGCATAACATAACTAGACTAAATAATAAAAGCATGAACAATTTTTTGCTCTCTATTTTCTATAGTTCACTTGATAACACTGCCTGCTATTACTACTACTACTACGTCATCACACCTCCTGACCACTAGGGGGAGGCAAGTGACTACATCATGCTGAAGCAGTCTTGTGCTGAGTTATTAAGTGACTTAAAAGAATGACATCAAATGTTGACGCTGATGTTTTCTGTGGTTGGTGTCTTGTCCAGAAGGATGTGGTGCAGATAAAGGTTCTGGTAAATATTCACCAGTGTTTTCTAATTCTTCCTGTTTTTCTCTTTTCTGTAGTAGTTTTTTTCTCATTTTCACTCTTGTACAATGTGGATTCATGTGACACATTGTGTTTGCCTGCTCACAACCGTGGAAACACTGCATGTGTGAGTTGTGTTTTAAAAGTTGACTCTTGAGTCCGGGGCATCAAAGACACTTCCTTTTGTTTCCTGTGTGTGAGTCAGTGGAATGTGACGGTGTTTTGGACCCCGGCGGTATTCAGGACATTCCGCTTTACACACTTGGGTTTTCTGCATGTGTGTGTGTGACTTGTTTTGTGGGTACAAATCTATTCATATGCACATCGGTGCGTTGTGTTTGTGTGCCATGCATTTGCTGTGTTAATTGTCTCCGTTCATTCTGTTACGAGGCTGTTCGGGTTCGCGTTCTAATTGGATGATAAACTCGGCGTGGAGCTGGCGATTAGACGAGTTCTGTGTGATGTGGTCAACACCCTTGTTTTATCTCTTTACAAGCAGCTTTAGTTGTGTTCAAGTGCTGTGTGTGTGTGTGTGTGTGTGTGTGTGTGTGTGTGTGTGTAAGTTTCTGCCAGTCTGTGTGAGAGACGAATATTTCTGTATGCGGTGTACTGTACATCTGTTTTCTATGTATGTAGCGTAATATGATTACAATATAATTGTCTGGTGCTATTCACTTCACTTCACTTCATATGTATTTGTATGGCGCTGAGTCACAACATACATTATCTCACGAGCGTGCGGCCATCTGCCTCGACCGGTTGGGGGGAAAGCAAAAATGGGGGACAGAGGAGAGGTGGGGGACAGAAAGGGGGGAGAGAATGGACAAGATGGAGGTGAGGTAGAGACCGTTTGCATTTGCTTCAGATAGAATAGAATAGAATTATATTTAAATATGGACAATAATGCAACTGATGTTGAATATGAGACATAATCAGTACAATGACATATGGTAAAACTCCCTCACTTAATAGTACATTAATAACACAACTTGCAAGTCAAATATACCGAAAACATATGTATAACTCGTGTTTGTTGTTTTCTGTCTAGTAAGTAGTTCACAGCCTTCACTCAGGACATTTAACATTGTCTGATTTGACACTTGTGGTTTTTTTCGTGATAATTCCTTTGACCACATTGCCCAGCCCTCTGTGTACGTGGTTTTGTGCATGTTTTTTTTTTTCTGTGTGTGTGTGTGTGTGTGTGTTCACCGACACTCACCCTTGTCCCTGTCTCCTCCTCAGCCATACGTGCCCACAGAGGAGGAACAGATGGCTCCCCTGCCACCCAACCCCTTCAGTGAGCTGGCGGAGAAGGACCTCAATGAGTACCGCAAGAACGTCGAGGGAAAGCAACCGGGCCTCAGTGGTACGACACACACACACACACATGCAAACCTATGTCCACCTGCTCATAAATGCATGAATGTGCAAAGGCACAATGACATCATGTTCAGCTTGTAAATACAGCAAGAGCAGATCCCATGAGAGGAACACACACACACACACACACACACACACACACACACACAGGCGCAACTATCCTTTTAAGCACTCTGTATTGACTTCCATTAATTTGAACTCCCTTATCTTAACTTAACCACGTCCTTATTAATTAGATTCTGCCTCATAAGGACCATAAGGTTTTGGTCTTTGTGACCTCTGGTCTGGACAAGGTCAGCATTTGTACCAGAAAAGGTCCCACGGAGGTAACCAATTCAAGCACACACACTCTCCCTCCCTCTCTCTCTCTTAATGACCTGCACTTAATGCCTAAGTGTTATCGGCGAACAATCCCTACAACTCTGAATGCTTGTTTCACTACAGAGACACTGCAAGGCACCGTTTGAAAGCACAGCTCAGTGGAGATGAATTTGTATCGCTCGGCCTGAGTGAGAAGCCGATCTTAAAAGATGCATGCTTCCTGTTTTTTTATGAGAGCACAACTGATGTGTCAGCAGCCGGCACCTGCTTGATATCCGTGTGTGTCGGCACAAAGCCGGGGTGGGTGCATTTAATTGTTTTGTAGATGTTTTATAGACAGCATTTTTTTCCAATCGTTTACGATTAGATAAGATTAGCACACACGGTCTAATTCCTTTTCTTTCCCTTCAAACTTGCCAATACACTTCCCGGCGTGCACCACACGCTTTTTTCAGTTGTTGAGGGAAAGAGCGTTTAAAAGGAGAGAAGACAGTTTCCCTAAGCAGGGAGATATTGACTGTGTGTCCGTCTGAAGATGCTGTTAACAAGCTCCACCTGACATCCTGAAGTGCTCACAGTCAACTGAAAACAGCTGGAGGACATTTCAGACTGAGCTTGAAAATGTTGTCATGTGTTCACAAATCTGTGTCTCCTCCTCCTCAGGCCATGACTCGCAGATGTATGATTGCAAATGTGTTGTGTTCTCTCTCTGTCAGCAGTTGTGTTGTTTCAAAAAAAAATCCATATATTCCTGGGTCTGTCGCCTTAGCAGCAGTCCCAGTGAACACTCCCCGACACTAACACACACACCACTGGGGAATCTCTTTCTTTCTGTGTCTCTCTCTCTAACGGAGCATCACTGCCTTCTTCTGGACTTAGACACACAAACACACACACACACACACACACACAGGCAGACAGAGGATAGTCGTTGCTAATCATATTAGTTAGCCCTCTGCCCCACTGCCGTTCGGAGACACAGGAGAAAAATCAATAGCCCAGATAGTGAATGGGGTTATCCACCCGTCGTCTCTCTGCAGCGCTCCTCCTGACCCCTTCAACCAGATTACTGTGTGTGTTCCAGGTATTACTCATGTTGTGGGAACCTAAAATGTAATGTCCTCTGAAGTCATGAAAATAAGACTTGGGTATGTGTATGCACGTGTGTTCTTGTATTTGTTACCTATTTGGGACCTTTTCTGGCAAAAACCTTGAACTTGTGGTCTTAACAAAGACCAAAAACCTGGTCCTTATGAGGCACATGTGATCATGCATGTGCATGGGAATCATCCAAGTGTTCTCATGTTCGCACGTGAAACACGGTGAAAGTGTGAATGCACGTGAGAGAGAGAGAGACTGGTACGACTTCGATGGCAGACCGCACAGACAGCAGGTCTTCACACCCGCCACATGAGCGGAGCCCGTTGCTATGACACTGTTGCCCCCACAGCCCCATGAATCCCCGGTGACCAATCTGGATGCAGGCTGGAGACCGTCTGGAATGGCCTGATACATGCCTGGGCCACACACACACACACACACACACACACACACACACACACACACACACACATACACATGCTCGTATTTCCAACTACCTTATCCCTAACCAGTTAATGCAGGACCAGGTTATGGTCTCTATTAGGACGACTGGTCCTGACAAGGTCAGTGTTTATGCCAGAAAAGGTCCCAACACACACACACACACACACACACTCACACTGCAGCTGTTAGTTCAAAACTGCCTAATGTAAATGAATGCATTTATACTGGGACGAGTAATCCTCAACATGATAGAGCTCTTGCATCTCACTGCGCTTAATTCAATTCCTTAACTTTTGCATTTTATCCGAACACTGCACGCACACAACACAGCAGACTACGTTGTGCTTGTGCGACCACGTGACGTTCACTCTGCGACAAAGAGTGACTGTTGCGTCTCGGCGTACGCACGAAACCTTTGTGTAACCTCCAACGCGCCAGTGAACGTGCCAAAAATGGCGACGTCATTCATGCATTCACTCTGTTCTCTGTGTTTAAAGCTAATCAAGCTGCTAATGCTGAGCTGGACAGTAGCTTTTACGGCACTCACAAAAGTTGTTTTAAAAGGTTGCTGTAAAAGTGTTTTTTATAAGAAGTACAAAAAAAAAAGAGCCAGGAGCCATAATGTGTGGAAATTAAAATAGAATGTGCATCATGACAAAGGTAACGCTGACTTCAGCGTCTTCCAGTTTCAATATGTACAGTATTGTGATGCAGAGATGATCTTAGAAATGCATGAATGACGCCCTGATCCCTCGTGTGGTTCCTCTGGATAAAAGTGCCCTAGACCAGGGTTTCTCACTCCTGGCCTGCGTGTTATAGGTGTTATAGGTCGTCCTTGTTCAAACACGCCACACGAATCAGGTGTGTGCAGGGCAGAGGAGAGAGACACCCTGCCCTAATACATTTTGTCTATGCTGTTCATCTGTCTTCACAATCAAAAAGCTTATACTGTTGAATGTTTAAAAATGCATCAGTTGTCGATGAGAACGCTTTTTGTTTGAAAACAATGGAGCTGCTTTTTAGTCTGGATGAGCGTTACCGGAGACCTTCGGAAACTGTGACGCATTTACCTCCTTTTCACTTTAGTGAGTGTTTTTTTAATCGGCTGTGAATGAAAAGCTCTGCTACTTTTCACTTTCACCCATCGCAGGAATCCGATTGTTGTTTGTCATCAGTGAACCCTGTCTGTGAATACTGATGTGTGTCAGTGCGGACTCCTTCAGACTACGTCTGATAAGGGGGCTGAAATGCTCGTGTGATGATCTTAAAATGCTGTTTTCACATGGAAACGTGGTCGAGCTTCTCTGAACATCTGTCCTGTCACTGAGATATTACTTAAAAAAAAAAAAGCAAATGACAGATGAGTGACATGGATTTGGGGACTTTTTGGGGAAAAGCAGCTGTGCATGGCCTGATTCTAACATGTGTGTAACCACTAATCTCTCAACCCCCCCACTCTCTTTACCCTCTTCTGACCCTTTATCTCAAATCCTTCCATAACTCCCCTCTCAACCTCTCATCCCACTCACTCATGCTGTCACCCTTACACGTCAATCCCTCACACCGCCCTGCAACCCTTCTGTCCTCTCCTCTCCTCTCCCTCCCTCCCTCCTTCCCTCCCACCCCCGCAGATGGCGAGCACGAGCTTACCTCCGACGACGGCTCCACTCTCTCTCAGTCTCTGTCTCTCACCCAGTCCCTGCAAAGCACTCCAGCTAGAGAAGGTATCGCTCGCTCACTCACAGAGGGACAGAGACGCTTTTCACAATGATGCTCACTGCCGTGCCTTGTGTGTGTCTGTGTGTGTGTGTGTGTGTGTGTCTGTGCATGAGAGCGTACGTTTATGATCTGTGCTACATGTTTGTCATGCACTAATAATTTTACATATAAAAATATATATATTTTTGTTTTACATTTCTATGATTGACGGGGTCACGTATACTGTGTTCAGTCCGTTTCAGCGCCCCCTCATGTTTGATGTTGGAATTGGAAAGTCTCTCCGGAGCTGTAACATTTTTGATGACAGTTCAGAAATGGTGGAGTCCGTCGAAGTTCATTTTGCCGAGTACGGCAAAAGAGTTTTATTAGTCTCACAAACAACATACATTATATGTCATAACCTTAACTTTAACTTTAACCTTTTTAACATGTGTCGAGTACATGCAGGGTTCTCACAGGTTTTTTGAGGATCACCCTAAATAGACATGTGCTTGCAATTTTGAGCAAGAAAGAACCTTTACATGGAAGCATTTAGCAGACGCTCTTATCTGAAGCGGCTTACAAAAGGAAGGAATAAGCTACATAGAAGAAATCTTAGAAAGAACTCTACTGAGCGTGAGATTCCATGCAGAACAAAGAGCGAGTAAAGTTGCCTGGGAAATCCCATCTTAAGCTGTGTCGGCACATTCAGTCCTTGAATATGAGGGAATTGGTCCTGGAAAGTCCTTGAATTTGATGTCAACTAAGGTGTGGGAACCCTATAAATAGTGTCTCTCATTTGAAGCCGAGAAGCACCTGGGAAGTTTAAAAAAAAAAAAAAAATCCCACCAGTGCCTGAACAAGTTGTAAATAATGACACTGTGGGATTGACTTCCTGTCAGCTTCCCCTCAGCACAAACACACAAAACCACACAATGAGGCACAAATGAACCCAGGACAGCACACTTGACTCAGGGGGCCCATACCACTGTGAGGTCAATCTGTTGTTGTTATGTAGAAATCGGGTCAGTTATTGTAAAGGCTTCTTCTTCACATTTCTTTTCTTTCATTTTGTACGATGATGGAAATAAGCCAGGAAGGGCATCGTCGTCGCTATGTTTCAGTGTAGTAAATTTGATGCCTGTTTCACTACATTAGGGTAATGGCTGAAGTCCACTGTTCACAGGCCTGGTTTTTTCGTTGTTGTTTAGGTGAAAAGAGGACAAACTCTGGGCTCTCAGGTCACTGGGCCTTTTACGCAGGGCTGTTATGAAATATGTAGAGCACGGGGACAGTGTGTCACCGTGTGAGTGGGGGTTAAAAACACACTTCAGATGGGATTAGCGAGTGAGGGACACGGAGAAAACCACACACACAAACACACACACATGGGGTTAACATGGAAACAGAAAGGTTTTCCTTGGTCTTGAACCTGTTTCTTTTGCCTGTAAGGCAACAGTGCTATCCACCACCCCACCATGTGACCCCTACTAATGAGTATACTACAGTATGAGTCAGGGGCCTCAAACTCCTGAGGGCTGGTGAACTTCTAGTCTGGTGAGGAAGAGGGGTCCAGTTCAGTGATTTGAAATGAAAGTTCTATCTTGATAATCAGAGTAAAGAACAGTCAGGATGATGTTGCACACCATTTCAAAGTAAAAGTGTTTGATTTGATGCGTGGTTCACGAAAAGCTAACCTGTAAATAACAAAAAAACAGGCCGAAATAAAATCGAGTCGACATATTTAACAGTAACATGTAGACAGTTGTTATTAAAACACTAGACAAGCATGTATATAATGACATGTTGAATGTAATACATTCAACAATGTGATAAATGTAATCTAATGTATTATTATTATGAAAATATTGTTGACCGGCCAGTTTTTATTATAACTTTAACTTTAATATAAATGTAGGGCCACAGAACTTCAACTGAGGGCCTCACGGGACCCGCGGGCCACGGGTTTGAGACCTCAAACTCAACCTTCTCAACCTTTACCTATAGTAAAGGTTGAGTAGTATTGTTATTAGCCAATGTGATTATCTGGTTATTAATAAGGAAACGCAGACTAAATTCTCTCCCGTACTCACTCAGCTCCCTCCTCTCCTTCCCTCAGAGAACCACATGATGAACGGCAAAGACACGCACGCCGACGCGGACGAGGAGCTGTCCAAGCGCGTCAGTCAGCTGACCACCAGCGTGGAGAGCGTGGAAATAACGGTGCGCTCCGGGGACAAGATCGAGGAGGCGCTGTCTCCGGAGAGCTCGCCCTCCAAGTCGCCCAACAGCAAGAAGAAGAAGAAGTTCCGCACCCCGTCCTTCCTGAAGAAGAACAAAAAGAAAGAGAAGACCGAGGCCTGATATCACATGTGCAGCGCGGGGAGGAAAACCCACTGCATGGAAGGAGAAAGAGGGGCAGCGTCCCCATGTTCTGTGTCAATGTCTGTGTTTTTATTTTTGTCTCTGTTTTCAGCAGTTTTTCATTTTATTAGAATTTTTTTTTTTTGGTGCAAAAAGGTGATGGAAAGGATAACAGAGAAGAAAAAACAAAAAGGAATTGGTTTGTAACCGTAAAAATCATTTTGGGGTGGATGTGTGGATCCACACGGTGACATGGGGGCAGGTGTTGTGCATCTACACACCTGAGAAGAGAAGAAGAAGAAGAAGAAGAGAACCTGCCGTTAGGCCACATTTGAGTCTGTTCACATCCCGGAGAACTTGCGTCTCCTGAGTTGTTTCCCTGAACTTGAAACCACGTAGCATTTCTTTTATTTTTTTTTTTTATTTTAATTTTTATTTGTAAGCTTCAAAATCCAAGTGTTATGTAACGATTGGATTTACAACCTGAATGTTGTAAAACTGCACAAGTCGAAACAAAAGCTTAAATTTGCCCCCGTTTCACCTGACGCAGCTGCACCGGGAACTGAGAGGTCACACTGGAGAAGTGTTTGTGTCGGGTTCATTTACTGTGGGAGACGTTCTTCTTTCTCTCAGCTCTCGCTTTACTCTCTCTCTCTCTCTTCCGGCTTCTTGCGGCGCGGGCCGAGTGTTTGTGAACTTGAGTTAACTTGTTGTTAAACTGGACGAGATGGCGAGGAGATGAAGGCTGACGCTGACGTCATCTCAAAAGAGCTGCCGACCCATTCACTCTATTTTTTTATGTAGCATTTTCATATCTTGTCGTCATCTCAGTGGCTTTTGCCAAACTAAATGAAACAAAAACAAATCTCATGTCATCTCATGAAATTGGATCTTATGTTTTGTACTGAACGCAGTAGTTTTGTACTCATTTCTAACGAAGCTTTGACAGAGAGTTCACATTCAGTTCTGCATGTTTGCTCTGGAATTATATCCTTCAACACATTTGCTTTATAACATGTGACAACTGGACGTGTTGGCTATAGATTTTGAATGAACTCTATATTTCATATTTTATTGTTGCTGCACTTTTCTTGTCGTGTATTAACTCCTTGTAGCCGCACGTGGTTTCAGCCGTGAAGGAGATTGTTGTTCAAAGTAGAAAGAAGCGTGAAAGTCAGAGAGTGAGTCCAATGAAGACGGAAAGGAAAGTCTTTCATTGGTGTCGGGGAAACTAAACCGCAGAACTGCAAATGAGAATTATGGGTTGAGGAGTGTGAAGCGATGACGTGTTTGTCGTGTTCGTGTGCGTTTTTAAAGCCATATTGTCTTTTTTTTTTGATGAGAAAAGGGTTTGCGATTGTCGTCTGTCAAAGAACCCTCACGAGACTTGTGTAAAATCACCCCAGTGACTGCATCGACACCTCTCAGGCTCCCAGAAACTCTTCATTTCAAGTAGCTACATTCGCAAAATTGCCATTTACTTCCTCCTGGAACTGGATTGGGGGCGGGGGGCGGGGGGCAGGGGGGGGGTCACACGGACATTGTTTTTATTATTTGAAGGCCCCGCGAGCACGGCTGTCGTCTCACTTTCTAAAAGCATCCCCTGGTGGTGTTTTTTTTTCCCTCTGGTAAACGCGAGCGCGTTGTAACTTGTCGGATGACCCACGGTTGAACTGTGCAAAGCCAAAGTGTGATGGGTCGCCACTTATTCTCCCCCCTCCTGCAGTTTAACCACATCTACCAATATCCCAGCCAGCAATGTGAAGTATTGGATTTGGACGGAGGGTTTAAGGACACGTCTGTAACTGTGTTTAACAATAGCTTTTGGACCTCGGGCGGGGGGGGCGGGGGGTGGGGGCGGGGCAAGCTGAGGTCACACGGCGGAGTGATGGAGACGGGAGGTGTGAGTTTGGAAATGAAAGTGCACACGTGTGAGTGTGTGTGTGTGTGGAAAACCTGCCACAAACTAACACACACTGTCTTTAGTTTCTCATGCCATCTCTCCCCGATTGTTCTCTCCCATCCTTCATTTGTATCGCAGTGCGCTTCTTTTTCTTTTTTTGTTGTTCTTTTAGTTTGCAGTGAGAGAGAGGGAGAGAGAGAGAGAGCACTCGGCTTTTTTTAATGAACCGTTTTACGAGCATATGTTGCTCCCAGATGAACTGAATGTGCATTGCATCCTTTTTATTATCTCCTCATCTGTTCCCAACTGTTTGCACCTTGCTTCACTTTGCTTTACTAACGCCTCTATCCACCCTTTTATTTTATTTTATTTTATTTTATTTTTTTTTAAAAAAGAAAACTTTGCTTTGGCATGCCAGAATGAGCCAAGCTACTTTGTGACCTGTGAAAATCCTATATAAACGGTTATCTAATGGAGTTGCTTTTAGATGTATTGCTAATCAGTGTAAATTCACAAATAAAAACTGTATTTTAAGAAACGAGGGCTCATTTTTCATGTCTCCGCATGACAAATCCATGTCATTGTTGTCTTTGAGTTCAACATAATCCATACATGTTCATTTTACTTTACGGTCACGATCACAACATGAGCATTTAAACTCAACACTCAGAGAATATCAACGCTTTTATACAGACGTGAGTGTTTGGAGAGCAACTGGTGCCTTTGTTTTTTTTGCGAACCTTGTGTGTGAATCAGGAAGCTACGGCACATTTATGGAAATGATGGTCATGAAAATGCAAATGAAAGTGACAGTGACTGACACTGACACTTTACAGATGTTATGTATTGCTCTGTTTGTACCTGAACATGAAAATGGGTGGGGTTTGCTCTCTGGAATATAATGTGTATTTTTGTTATTGACACGCTGAATATGTTATGCACAGTTTGTTGTACCTATGAATTATATGTAAGCCCATTTCCAAAGCTGGAATTGCACAGACCAGTACAAGAAATGTTGATTTCCCCAAATTACTTTAATGATGTGGCCTTTCCTCCATCTGTGGATTATTACAAATTAACTAAAGAATCAGAATCTGTGAGAATCTTAAATGTTTATTTATATATATATATATATATATATGAATTTACAGATTAATTTGGCATCATAAATATGTGTTTTTTATTGTGAATCATAGGTGTTTGGTCGCGTATCAAACCAAAAACCTTTATTTTGAGCCTAACTACTTATTTTAAGCCTTAAAGGACCAGAAAGTATCCCGTAAAGTTTTTCCCAGAATACTTTTCAATATCTGGTAGTTACTTACAATGTACTGCATGTTGAAATATTTAAAAGTTTTATTGAGACAAAAACACTGTAGTTGTACACAAACACCAGACTCTGCGTGTTAAATTTGAAATTTGAACACTATAGGACATGTATAACAAATAACATTTGTTTTGAGTTTTTGTCTCAATGTCCAAAAACAGGCCAAAGAAATGAAAACTCTCTCCTCCCTGGTGACAAAGATGCTGCTTCTTTCTGCAACAGTGAGAGTGAAATTACCGTAATATCCATGTTTTGGCTTTGACGTGCAACTTTTGTTTTGAAACAAACCGTTGCGTAATTAAAGTGCACTTGCAAACATGTCTTCTGCGATACGCTGGATGTTAAAGGGTTAAGCTGAACAGGTGTTTTCCTCCACACAGTCGGCCTTTTCTTCACTTGACCGCCCCCTACTGACCAGACTTGTCGGTCATTTGGCTCCAAGCTCTAAGGAGAGTCTTTCTCCTCTTTTATGACACACGTCTCCATGCTGGGTTGTTTGTATCTGTGGTTTTTTTAAGCCTCGTTTCCACCAGCGCAGTTCGTCTTGGCATGGTGCGGTTTGGAATGGTAAATCCCGATGTGGCTCACGTTTCCACCGCAGGGTTTGGGAGCCAGACGCTGATGGCCGAGTTAATAGCCTGACGCCGTGTGCACACGACTTTCCTTCCCTGTTGTAACCACAAGCTCAAGTTGAGTTAGAGTTATGTCGCACGTTCGTGCACATCGTTAAACTTTGGAACCTGGAAAATGTAACTCAGCTGCAGACGGTCATTCAGAGAACTGGGTGTGTTAAGCGTGCGTTTAGTAAAAGAAAACAAATGTGTCCTTTCTTTTTAATGTTGCTCAAAGTCAAGACCCTAATATGCACTAAACAAGTCCTAAACGTGTATTTAAGTGCAAAAATGAATGTTTAGAAATGGCTTTTAATCTGTCGGACAAGACGAAGTCAATCATTTATATCGTGGTAAATCCATAAATCCATTTATGTAGTCCTTTGAAAGTGGAGAAGCTACTGAACCATCATCACATTTGGTTTATTTGTAGTCGAGGAGTTGCTGAAGGCGAGGATAGAAATTTCACTCTTCTCCAAATTGACTCAGGCATAGTAACAGACAACAATGTGAGGTCCCTGTATGTCCTTAGACACCAAGAACATGCAAATGAATTCATTAACGTGGAGCAGTTCTTCATTTATTCTTCGCTGGGTTTGTCTTTTAGGTCAGGGCCTAACAGGTTTAAAGAAGCCCACGACAGAAGTGACGCTTTCACAACTTGAACAATCTGTAAACAGCAAATGTATTCAGTGGAGTTTGGAAGCACTCCTTTGTTTTTCTTTTTGTCGACCACAGCTGCTCACGTGAACACCAAAGAGTCCTCTCTGCTCATTCTTGTGTCTCATGTGAGTACAAAGAAGAACGCGGCGCAGTGAGCGTGGACTGTAGTGTGTGTGTGAGTATCTGTGGGGACGTGTGCACGGGAGCAGCCAACGTGCCTTTGACTGCATCGATATCCTCGGACAAAAATATGCAAAACGCATCACGACAGCGTGCGCTAACTCTCTCTCTCTCTCACACATGATGTCTCATGATTTGGCCTGTGATAATCAGTATGATGGGAAGCTGCTGCAGATAAAACACTTTCTAACACTTCTTAAATGATGTCTCGAAAACCTTTTACTCAGAGTTGCCTGTTTACTACTGCACTATGTTCAGCTACTTTATTAAAGTATGTTTTTAAACATCATTTGCCCGTTTTTCCAGCTCGCCTCGCCTCGGCACGGTTTGGTCGGTTTTCCATTACTATAGAACCTCCTCAACGTGGGCGGAGTCATCACAGCACGGCTGCATGAAACTGGAATACACCAGACTCCTCTGTTCAATATTGAGATTTTAGACATTTCCTTTGCTAAATGTTGGAGATTAACACACTTTTTTAACTGATCCACAGTTCAACATTATTCAGTTTGATTCTTGTGCCTCTTCCAGTGACGGCACTCTGACTAATCAGTATCAGCTCGCTTGGAACTTCACCAGAGCAGGTACTAAAAAAAGTAGCAGGTACTCTCGCTAATGGAAAAGTAAAATAACCGTGCCGTGCCGAGGGGAAGCGAGGGCGAGCCGCACTAGTGGAAAAGGGGCTACTGAGTATGGCCTTTAAATGAATGGTTCTGGAGATAGCATTTGAAATGTCTGACATGCGTGTGGTGACGTTAGTATAAAAAACAAATCAACCTCTTGTGGAGTGGATCTTCCTCTGTGGCCCCGTAAAGAGAGAGACTTTGGTGCATGTGATGAGTGAAGGAAAACTGAACTGTCCTCCTTTTTACCCCACGTCCTCTGTCTCCGTCTCCGTCTAGCATCACATTAGTTGAACACATTGCATAGCTTCCGTATATGTATATATATATATATATGTGTATATATATAGTACTTACAGCTTTGTAATCCAGGCGTCAGCGGATGTGATATACAGCACTTTATTTGGCAATGTTCCTGAGATACATAATAAACACTAATAAGTGATCATGTGACTCGGTGTTTCTGTCGTGACTGTTTTGAGACTCACTGTGACGCACAGTTGTTAGTCAGAGAGTGAAAATGCTGAGTTTCTTTTGTTTGATTTGCGTGTGTTCATTTTCTTTTAACTCTAAGACACATTTTAAAAAAAGGCAAGCTATGAAACTATTGTTTTCCTTTGGAGAAATTAGGTCAGGGATCAATAAATGTTTTATCTCCTATGTCACATCATTCAGGCCCACACAGAATCTACAAACAAGGTCTCAGCAGCTTAATTCACATCTCCACTAATGTGTTACTTTAAGCGGTTCAATCAAATGCAAAGGACTTCATTTATATATATATATATATATATATATATATATATATATATATATATATGCATATATATGTATACTGTATATATTAAAGTTTGTGATGAAAAAATTGCCAAAAAGTGAGAAATATTTTTTTTTTCTTTCTCTCACAATCTCAGATATCTCAGACGGAACCTTTAATGAGACACAAATATCTGTCAAACGAGTTCACACGGTGCTGATTAAGCCTGGCAGCGCCACACGACTCTCTCCGTCTTGCTCATTATAGCCGTGTTTTGTTCTTGTGTAGCCTGGTGACATTCCTCTGCTGCACACAGGAAGTCATTCGTTTTTGACTCGTAAAGACAATGAAGTGCCGCCAAAAAGTTCCAGAAGTGAATTCTTCTGATCAAAAAAAACAGCTGTGTGACGGGATGAATGCAGTTGCTGCTGATAGTTTTGCTTGACAGAGCCCGTTCTCAGATGAAGGACGCGGCGTACATACACTATGACATTGTTTCTGTTCACGAAGACCAAAGAAGTGGAGTAATAACATCAACAACAACCAAAAGTTACACACTGCAGCTTTAAACGTTATTGTTATTGTCTTATCTTTTAGCCTTTGAGCAAAAAATCCACGACAAGTGGGGAGCGATCACTCACTGGCCACTTTATTAGGTACACAGGAGTGTGGTCTTGTGCTGCTGTTGTCCAACATGTTGTGCATTCAGAGATAGTTGTCGAGGTGAAATGTGGGCCACACCCCTTTACGGCCTGAGTGCATCAGCTGAGGGGGATCTGCTGATCCAGAACTACTAAGGAAGAAGCAGACGGTGAGCTTCTGCCCTGTTAACTGGGTTTTGTTGTTCATATTGCTATAGTACGCCATTTTAAGTCATGTTAATGAGCTGGTTAAGGGGTGAGAATGCAAACCTAGCATGTGGTTATTCTTCTAAGCTGAGAGAACCCCGTCACAGTGTCTGAAACACTCAGAGGGGCCCGTCTGGCACTTAAATCATCTTTCTTCCCCATTTTGATGCTCGGTTTGAATTTCAGCAGCTCGTCTGGACCACGTCTGCACGAACAAACGCACTGAGTAGCTGCCGTGTGATTGACTGATTAGATAATTAACAACACATAACAAAAAGTCAGAGGTGGACATTAAGTAAGCACCAATTGATCTGTCCTCGTCGTTCACCTGTCCTAATAATTCCAAAAAAAAACATACTTAAGTAAAAATAAAATTACACAAACACCCCACTCAATTACACTAACAAAATTAAATGTAATTAATTTCCACCTCAAACATGTGTACCTAATAAAGTGGCTGGTGAGTGTGGATTCACTTCAGTGTATTCACGTCAGTTTTATGAAGTCGGCAAAACGGACGAACAGACGTCAGAAACCGACATGCTTACACCAGGGTGAGTGAGTGAAAGTATGAAAACCCATGACGAGGTCATTTTTGGTGGGGCGAGCCCCTCACCCCTGTAAACACACACACACACACACACATTCATAAAGCATCTTTACCCCAGCCAAACACACCAGGCGACACTACTCGTTGCTGCACAGCTACCACAGACTGCAGCGATGCCACTGGGACGAATTAGGGACAGATAAACAACACGAGGGGTCAGTGAGGTCTGAGCACACAAAAGCAGGACCACCCACACGCTCACGCTGTTGGTGCAGCTTGTTCGTCTTCCCATGTGACGGAGAACTTGACGAGTGACGGCAGGAAAATGAAAGCCAGACCGTGAAGTGCCGTGAATTAAAAGTAATCGGTTTGTCATCGACCAAAAACATATTGGTCCCTAAATCATGGCCATGTTGGCTTTCCCTCGTGCCAGATGACGTTGAGTGTGACTGAGCTTTCATCACACATTCAGAACAATGACTGTTACACTTTTCCACTGGCGCGGCACGGCACAGTTATTTTGCTTTTCCATTAGCGATAGTACCTGGAACCTTTTGTTAATCTGGTGAGGTTCTAAGCGAGCTGAGCTGATACTAAAAACACTTAAAAATCCTGAAAATAAGTTAATCCCTAACATCTAACAAGGAAATGTCTCAAATGTCATCATTTAACAGAGGAGTCTGGTGTATTTAGCGACGGCACTGCTGAAAGCCTGCGAGCACAGTTATTACAGATATTAATGAAAACTAATGAAATAACGGAAACTAAAATTGTAGAACTGAATTGTGTATTAACAAAACAAACTGTGCTTAGTTTTCATCTTTCCTAATCCTTTTGGTATTTATTTTTTTCTCTGCTGCCAATTTTGAATGGTTTTCTATTTGAGACACAATCCTTTATCACCTTTTTGAATCTTGCACCTGGCAAATACTCCATATTGCAAAAAACGTACACTAAAACTGATCAAAACTAAACTAAAACTCAGCATTTATGAAAATAAAAACTAGCAAACCCGCTCTAAAAGTGAATCAAAACTAACTCGTCTTAAAAACCAAAAGTCAAAATGAAATAAAAACTTAAACTAATGAAAAATCCAACCTTTTTGGGTGGATGATTTTGGGGGTGGGAAAAGAGTCATAACAGCAACTTTTCAGAGCGATATTGCAATTTGGTTTACAATATCATATTATTATATCAAGCTGTGGATTAATTCTATTTGTATAATGATGGAGGAAACAGTTACTACTGTCTATTTTAACTGTTTCAAACATGTATGATTTACATTTTAATAGAAAACCGAGCAATCATAAATGGAGGATTTTTATTAATTTGCTAATTAACAAACTGTGATTTTGATTCAAAACCCACTAATTGTTCAGCTGCATCAGACGCCGGCGTTCCCCTCCGACAGAGCGACGTCTCCCTGTTTGCAGCGACTCCACCACATAAGCAAACCCAGCTCCTGGCTCCGGCTGTAAATTGGCCAAATTGACAAAATGTTAAATAATCTATAACCTTAAATCACCTCTTTCTGCAAAGCACACAGTCACTGCAATATTAAAGGTCCCTGCAGCCTGTGAGCAACAGAGCTAATGAAGTCAACAATCCACCGCAGAGCTGAGTTCACTGATTAAGATAAGACAATGCATTATTACACTGGGATTTTAATGCTGCTCTTATTGGCTCCGAGTACATAACCAGCTCCTCATCACACTTTCCTCCTGCGGTCAAGTGGTGAGAAAATGCAAGTCAGTGTGTGTGTGTGTGTGTGTGATTATTTTGTGGAGTCACTCTTATCGATCAACCGCTCTATCAAATCCTCCAAGACGTATTGTGTTCATTTGGTGCCGCGGGACGTTCCAGATCTCACTTATTGCCCTTTAATCTTCACCCCATTGAAGGCTGTGGGACAGAGATTATAGATGTTGTTTGGGATTATGCCGAGGAGCATAATCTCAGTGTTTCACATTCTGTGACCCAGAGGGGAGTCCGGAGTCTGATGGTTGTGATTGACGGACCAGAGGTTTGGCAGAGTCAGACTCTACATCCACATGGAGAAAATAGAACCGACGGACTTGTTTACTGTCGGCACCTTGGCTACGGCTGAACTCCTCACTTTCAATCTAAGTATTGAAGTTTTCCTTTTATGTTGTGTTGTCTAATGCACTCGTATTTATATTACTTACTTAAAACAGTACAATAAAACTGATTCTGATTTAATTCGTCGAGACATTTAGCTTCAGTATTGAATAGTGGTGGCCAAAAAACACCAGTTGGTTCCTTACTGCAATGTCCTGGAAATGGTCATTATTCAGAATAGATTACTTTTTAAACAGCAAACATGCAGTTAGTTTGTGAAGTTAGTGAAAACAGGACACTTATAAACCTGAACTATGAATGTTAACAGTATGTGTCCATAGGTTTGACCTGAGTCACATTTGTTATTGCACAAGTTCATAAGTGTGATATCTGTCCTTTTATAGACTCGATAATGAGAAGAAGACAGTGACGCAACGGATCCCAATTAACTGCCATAAAACATACCAAAGCCACAAATTAAAAACAGATTAAAAGGAAAAGGGAGACAGACTCAAAAACATGTACAGATTAAACTGATTTAAAATGCAAATAAAAAAAAAAAACACTTAAAATGGCTCTCGCTGTCGTAAACCTGCTTTACATTTTCAAAACTTAGATTATCCATGTGACAAATGCAGCTACTATTGAGAGTGACTCGTGGCACAGATTGCCTCTGGCCACAGTGTCACTCATTCCACTCGCTATTGACTCCCTACAACTGTACGGGTTATATATATATATATATATATTTATATATATATATATATATATGTATATATAGGCCACTTTGTCGTACACTCCTCCCCCCACTGTACAATGAGACGCGTATCCTTTTGCTATTGGAAATCTGATCCTCCATCGGAGATCAATTACATCCTATTTCCTCATCCCATGTCAAGAATTCAGCAGAGCACTAGTGTGGACTCAACCTACACCTCTCACTTGCCTCTCAGAGTTTAAATAATTGATTTGATACCAAACCCAGTATATATATACATATATATATACATATGTATATATATACTGTATATATTACTCAGCATTAATATGCTTATGTCTTACAGAGCATCCATAAAGACTTTCATGTATGTTTTTGGATAAAAGGTTATACATAGTTGGTCCCAAAATAGCGTTTACTGTACGTCGTACATAATACTGTATGTAGCAGAACTCTATGAGTTTACAATAGAACACAGGTACAAAATGTAACAAAAGAAATGTGGAGGAAATGTCACTCGACGCCTCCTTTACACTCAAAAAAAAAAACCTTAAGGATTCTTCTAAAGCCCATGGTTCACTTCCGCAGGGGCCTGGTATACTCACGCGTCAGGGTCCTGTAGTGTCCCTCTTTCCCCATCGGGTGGCGGTGCAAGTCTGAACGCTGGGAATAGGACGCATTCCTTCCAAAGAAGAAGAGAACGATGCTACAGCTCCCTCGGACACGTGCGGTTCGAGGGAGCCGCAGCATCGTTCTCTTCAGAAGTTCAGTTCGCGCATGAGCTGTCCGCCCGTACCCAGCGCACTCTTTGCGCTCGCTTCCAAACTTTGGGCAGCATTGTGCATTGAGTTTGCACAGGTGCAACATGAGTGAGACTTAATGCTAATTAGGGTGATGCATTCTGAAGGTCAACTCAAGCGTTGACATTACACGATCCGGTCATGCAATCAAAAGCCACACTTTTAGGAAACATAGACAAACATGTATATATACTGTATAGCAGGTAATATGTCAGGCACCTCATCTTTTGTCAGGGAAAAGCATTTTAGTGGATCCTTAAGATCCTGAGAGATGGCAGAGGTGGATCAACATGAGCATAGAGTGGACGGAGGACGGGCAGGTTTCCAGAATGTATGTGCAATGCTCCATTTCCATTTTTTGTTTGTCGGAAAATGAGGAAAGAAAAACCCTGTGATATTGCTCTAAAGTGTTTCACAGAGGCTGATGATGGAAGTGTGTTTTGTTGCTTCCTCAGCAGAAAAGGGAAGAACTGTGGTCAATTACTGTGATCTATAGTTTACACACAAACACACACACACACACACACACACACACACACGTCGCCCTTTGACCTACTTATCACCACAAACCAGGGATCCAGGAAGGAAGAGACAAAGAACTGGCAAGAACATCCAAGGCTAAACTGGGCCAAACACCACTGGGTTTGGACTGAAGTGGGATAAAGTAGGCTAACTCGTGCAGGGTTTGATCGCCCTGGATATGAGACTGTGACATTAATCTGAGTCGCACTGGATTGGACAAGTGGACAGAAATGTCAGGACAAAATGAATTTGAATGTATATCAGGCTGAACTGTATTTACAGGATTTGAAGTGACTTATATTAATTTAGGATTAGATTTAAAAGTAACATCCATGCACAGTCATGGTAAGACATCAGTGTGTTTCTAGTTAAGTTGTAATAAAATGATTGACTCTTGTCTCCATCTCTGTAATTGCCCTGACAGCAGCTTCCATTCTGCGCTATTTCTGATGAAGACGCAGCTCGCGGAGTATGCGCTGCCTGCACGACACCGGGGACATGATTTAAACACAGGAGCAGTGAGAATATGTTTTTAAATCAACCCAGATAATTGCAGCACTGGTTAATACCACTTGTCATAGGCGTGGGGACTAAAATAAAACCCACATACAAAGGCAGGATAGCAGGACCAGATGACTCAGAAACATTATTTATCATTCAGTTGATGCCTATGCAGTTTTTAACGTGGACGTGTAGATGGTCAAAATCTATGTAAATCACATTAAGTGAATATAAGCAGTGACCCAGGATGTATCTGCTGTATAGTACAGTGTGACGCACAGATTTAAGATATAACATATAAGACACTGATGCAGAAATGTCTCTAAAATTACACCTTGAAAGTCCAGTGTGTAAGATTTATCAGCAGAAATGGAATATACTACCCATAAGTATGTTTATATGAGAGTATACTTGCTTTAAAATGTAAATCATTTGGTTTCATAGTGTTACGATCACTCTTTTATTTGTACTTTTGGCAAAGCACTTGCTTTATGGAGGCCACCATCTTGTGTCACCAGCAGCCAGAGCATTGGTCGTCTACATCAGGAGGAAGAAGAGGACCAAATTGTTCCTCTTGGAGTTCAAAATGGTGTTGTGAAAGAACACTGACATCCTTTCTGGTACGTAAAGGCCACCGTAGTTCCCTGAGTGGTGTTGCTATCTGCACTCTCACCATTAGATGTCACTAAATCGTACATGCTGGACCTTTAACCCTTAAGAGTTCCTTTAATATCATGACTAATTTGTTCCTAGAGGCCGAAAATGTCACCGTCCCAAAAACTTCTGTAAAAATATTATATATTAATATTTTTTCCCACTTTAAATGAGTCAGTCTTTTAAAACTACTTCATCCTTAAATATATATATATCAAACATTAATTATATTTTTGAGATTTTAACCCATTAAAGGCCAGTATGTTTTCACAACTCAAGAAAAAAATGATAATTTCCAGAAAATAAATTTTAAGGAGAATTTGTTTGTAATTATTATTAGGCCCTGAGATGGCTCAATGATTGTCAGAAACATTTGTTTTGATGCATTGTTGTATTCTGCAGTGTCAGATTCTTTAAAAAAAAAAAACAGACTTATTTGTTCCTAGTGGCAGAAAATGTCACCTTCCCCAAAACTGCTGTAAAAATATTCAATATTAGATCTAACTTTTTTCCAAAGATGTATATTCCATCTTCATTCATTCAACACAGACACAATGGCTTGACAATAAACAAGAAGTTTAAAATAAGACACTTTTGAACTTGTGTAAAATGTATCGTCATGAGGAAATCTGTTCGTGAGTTTAATGAGATTCATTTTATATTCTCTTCCTGACATACGTCACAATGATTTAAGTGAAACACTAGTTTTTCTCTGGCCACCGGGAAGTTCAACAATTGTCCAGCTCTGGCACGGACAAACACTGCTCGTGTGTGAGCTGCATGCACATATATCACTGCCGTGCTAAATGCTTGAGGTCACGAGGCGTCCTGAAAAGAGGGTGATGTACATGTTTGCTGACAATGACTTAATGGAGACACTGTATCATTCCTTTTTTTTTTCTCCCCTTCCTTCCCTTCCTTTTTTGTTCCTTTCTCTTTCTGCCACACCCCATTAAAGAAAGGGGCTTGGGGAGGAGAGGAGGACGACTGAGACAGATGCCCAACTCCCTCACGAAAGGGGTGCATCTGCCATAAAGGGGGTCAATAAGGTACAACCAGGCTACTGTGAGATGTGTCTTGTGGGCTGATCCTCTCCCTTTGTGTCGGCCACTATCTCTACAATGCAGCGCTAATGGGAGGCTTAGATTTCCCTAAGTGACACTGATTAATGGCTGAGAATGAAGGCAGATCCTATCAGTACAAGCCCATACTTATCTGGCCTTGAAGTATGAAGCCAAGTGTGCCTTTGAAGGAATGTTTTGACTTTTTGGAGGTTGAACAAAGTTTCTTTAAAGCAAAGCGACGCCTTGACATTTTGAAGCAGCTTCGATTGTTCTTAAAGTTTCTTTCCTCTGGCATCTTGCTCAAGTACATCAGTCTGCAAACATGACGTGCCTTTTTCATTTTTAACGGGACTCATTTAATCAGGTCATCTCTTTGTGAATGAGACTTCAAAGGGAAGCACATGGAACAGTTTTAACATCAGTGGTGTATGAAGGTTTTTAATCACATTAGAAAGTTGTGAAGTAAAGACCACTGTGTTGTGCCAAGATTAGAGGAGCTGTTAGGGCGTGTAGAAGGAGATGTGTTTGTTGGATTGGGGCGTGTAATTATACGATTTAAATGTTATGGGCAAATTTATCCTTGTCATGATACTCGACCTTGACCCTGGATTTATTTCTTGTGTTTTCATCTCGCTTGGACTTTCATCATCCTGGCAATCCAATTAGCGTTTTGTTCTTGCCTGGCTTTATCAGTATTTTATTTTGAAGTTGTACCGCCTTTGCATTTCCTTTAAATTCCTGCTTTTTTTGTATTCCTACTTGGGTCTCTTATGAATTTGTCAAACGTCCTGGTGATCCTCTTCTGCTGACGACCTTCACCTGTGTTGCATCACTTACACCTGTGTCATGTTTTCCCACTCCATATTCACTCACTGACAGATTGTTTAGTTTGCTCCTTGCGATTTGTGTATGTTTGTGGTTTTTGGATCATTTATTTAAATCTTGAAAAATAATAAACCATATTTATATAGCACTCAGCACAGAGCATTTTGGCGGTATATAGAGTATATAAAGAGGCTATAAGAATGTGCAATGTAGAGTGTCTTCTATCCTTATTTCATCACAATCTAGGCAATGTGATGAAAAATCTTTTATATATACAAAAACACCTGAGCAAAAAGTACTCAAAATGTTTAAAATCGGATTGAATTAGTGAAATGTATAAATACATCACAGTTCAAAGTTCACTTGGCTGGTTTTAAGGATGTTTTGTGACTGTCTGCACAATTATTTGCTACTTTATATCACGACTAACAATCTGGTATAAAATGAATCATAACTTTGATTCAACAACACATAAGAAGACGAAAAAACACCGATTTTTTAAAGCCTGAATATGTGACTTATAAACACACACCCGCAGGATGTCCATATAAGGAGTTGTGTATTATTCCCACAGCAATTTACCAAGAGTGCACCTGCGGCACAGATCCATACTGCGTGAGCACTGATGGTTAACAATATTACAAATATTATTTTCAAATGAGGAATGCTAAAGATAACCACAGTGTGAAGCCCTTTTTTTCTTTGACATAGTAATAGGCTGCATTGTTTTGTTTTTTATGTAAAAAGTAGAATCTCTGCTAGTTGAAAAAACTAACAAACTTTGGGGCTTCTTCATGTTATTCAGTGCAGTGATGTCACTGAGCAGCAAACACATACTGTGTGAGTCTCATAACACTATTCATTTCCAGCTCTTCAGATATGTGTTATGTACACACAGGCACCATATCGTCCCCCTGGGAGCCGCCAGTCGTTTTGTCTGGCCTGGATCCCTCTTTTGTCTCTCTCACCGCTCCTGCCTTCTTGTACTCGCCCACCCCCATGGTCCCAAAGCCTAATATTAAAGAAGGATTACCACAAAACAACATGGGTTATTTCCTGCTTTCCTGAGAACTACCCCTCACCGAGAACACTCCCAAACCCGCTCTCTCCCACCACCTTCCCTCGCTGTTCCCGCGTCTATGCTTCTACAGCCTGCCAGCAGACATTTGGGGGGGGAGGCGGCAGCAACAACGGCGGGGGATGGTGAGGTGAGGAGGAGGTGGCAGAAGCCTATTTCTTTATGTCTGCCTCCCCTCTCTCTCCCCATCATCTGCCAGCAGAGAGTTGGAAGGCAACAACAGTGGGGAGGAGGGAGGAGAGACAGCAGTGTGACTCCCCAGTGACCACCTCTCTTTGCTGAGGTGAGAAAAAGAAGTATAGATGGAGGGGATGAAGGGCACAAGGGAGGAGAGGTGTAGCAGACAGGGGACAGAAGAGAGATGTGGAGAGGAACAGATGAGGACCGAAGACGCAGGAGTCTGGATCTGGATTAACGTAATGCCAGCTGTTTCTATATGCTGTAGAGGAAACCTTTAAGAGTCACAGTATGGAGGAAATACATCTGTCCAGGGACTACAGATGAAAAATAGCCTCTACTGTTCCTGTATAACTTAACCAATACATAAATTAATTTTTTAACCTTTTCATTGGCTCGCTACTTATTTATTTATAATTTGTGTGTTGTATTTTTGTTATGAGTATCATTTCCTGTCTGTGATCGATGTACACATCCTGTTTGTTCCTCACTGAGTTTGTGTAGTTTTTCAATTTTGCCACACAAAATAAAAGACTAAAAAGACTTGTTTTCATCGTTCCACAACAAGTGTATTGGTTTTCAAATATTTTGCTTACCCAATGCATTTGGATTCAAGTGATACATCCCACTGTTAATGTGATGTGGACGTGAATGTAAGTCTTATATTTCTAGTTAAACGACAAAACTAAGTTTCCCACACTGTCCATGAACTCGCACTTCCCACATTGTTATCAACTGTAAAACAACAATAAAATTCTGAATCTGAATCCATACCCATAACCTAACCCCTTGGTTCCCAACCTGGGCTCCAAGCCCCCCTTAGGGGGGCGCCAGAGATCACATGGGGGGGCGCATAGCTTTGACGGCTCTGAGTTTGTGAGGTTAACATAATTATATTTATGCTTTCCAATCAGACACTCTGGATAATTAGAAGTCAGTATCACCTAAATAAAAACTACAATTTATTTAGCTATTTATCACCAACACCTGATCACGTTCCTGTTGTGTGAGAAACGTACTCAGCGACTCACAGGACAGTGTTTATCTATACACACTGTGAGAATAGGAACCAAAACCTACACCTGCTGTTTATTTTTGCATATGAACTTTTAACTTTATTCTTAGAAATGACATCTCAAGGCTGAGATCATTATGCAAAACATGTATTACAAGAATAACACGTGGGGGAATCATTTCCACTTGCTGATGAGGCAAACGCGGCATTCACAGCTGTCAACCCGTGCCTGGTCTCTGGTCGAGTGGTTTGTGACCCACATCAAACACAGGTGTGGAGCAGGGTCACAGGTCAGTTCAGATGTTGACCTATTAACACCAGTGTTATGCAGGGTCAGTGCCGGCACCTGCAGGAGTCGGCACTTTTAGTCAAGAGTTGTTGGAAACCTTCATGCTAAGCCACAAATCTCCTGTGTTGTATTGGAGTTTGCATTTACAGTCGAGATATGTTTTCCCTCCATGAAAGTGAATACCATAAGGTTTCTCCTCTGTTTTGTATGAATGGTGTTTGGTGTTGGTTTCAGTTTCACCAGCGTATCTACAACAGTGAGTGTTACGCTACTTTAAATTGTTATGCTACAACAATGATATTTCACCGTCAGGTTACAGTACTGAAAGCATTTTACCTCGCACTGTTCTGCTTTACATCTGTGTGGTAGAGTACATACGACGAGTGAATGAGACGAGATGGAGGGAATATAAAGTCAGGAGAAGAGTGAATGGGGGAGGAAAAGAAAGCGATAGAGAGAGAGAGAGAGAGAGAGAGAGAGAGACAGGAGTAGTTGTTTGATTCACCCTCTATCTGTCATGTTTTCCTCTCTTGTCCGTGCTATTCAGGAGTCACACTGACCTCCATTCACCAGATAGTAACAAGGGCTCCACCCCTACTGTAACGCTACACTCTTGGACTCTTGGACACACACACACACACACACACACACAGACTGCACAACACAAAAACTTTCCTGACTCACACCCTCTGCCTCATTCCAGTTACACACACAGTGTTTTCATGCTCACAGCCTTGACAACAATCTATCCTTTATCCCTGTCACTCCACAAGATACACACACGCACACACACACACACACACACACACATACGGAACAGTAAACATATTCAGAAGTGCAAACAATCTTCATCTGGGTGTACGTATGCATAAATGTTTAATATTTATGTGCATGTCCTCCTCTCGCCTCGCCTCAGCAAGAACTGGTTCATACAAACTTCACGCATGCACATACTCACCCATGCATACACACCCCACACACACACACACACACACACACGCTTACACAATATGCTGCACAAAAACATGCCCCCCTCCCTCAACAGACAAAACAATATTCTCCTGTGTCTTCACTCTTTATTACACTTGCAAACGCCCCCTCCTCCTTTCTTCCCCGATTAACATAAACAACTGCTATACTTTCTGAACAGTTTATGGGACATCTGCACTAGTGCCTGCCTATACATCCCACTGCCCATTATAATGCACACATTGTGGTCCAATCACCCCCTGGATCAGGAGTGTGGGCTGACAAGCGCCTCACTGTGCCCGAGGTCCTTCCACATAAGCCATTGTAAGCCGTTCAGTATCACAATATAGGCTCCTCCCTCTATAAGACAGGATATAGGTCATTGGGTCAGCAGGACTAAGTGCTGTGTATTACAGTGGAATTATGAGTGTGCATTGCCGCTCCCCTTCCAGATAATCACCTGCAGATTATCCCTCGTTGAACACTGGCCTTAATCAAACTCTACTTGGAGAAAGTGTGTGTTAACATGTTGAACACGAGCGGGACGTGCTGACATTAATCAGGCAGCGCGTTGTTTCCGCTAAACAAACAAGAACAAGCGAGCGCCATATCTGAAGTGAGTTAAGTAACGAGTTGACGATGGGTGAGGTTTGTGAAACAAACCTGCTCTCTGCTCTCATGAAGAGTAACATCTCACTTATTACTCCTTTTAAAAAGTAATAACATTACTTATCACATTGTATCAAACAGTTGACGTTACACATTTTATTACTATATCACTTTTGTAAATACAATTAAAAATGTGATCTAAAGGGCCAGTGTGTGAAATGTAGGTGAAATTATTTAAATTTGGCCGAAATTGAAGATAAAATAATTATACTTTTTATAATATATATATATATATAAAACTGCCTGATTTTATGAATTGTTGTATTTATGAGCCTTATCTTTATATCAGGAACCAGGTCACAGGTCAGTTCTATGGAGGCCCCCATTTTGGACCACCATGTTATTTTTACGACATTCAACAATGGACGGACTGGACATCTTTTGACTTTTGTTGCTAATTAAAGTCTACATAGATTCTCCAACACACTCGGTAGGGAAGGGTGAGTTGAGGGATATTCAGCTGCAGCGTCCAACTTCACCGTTAAGTGTTTCTAAACGTTACACACTTTAAAGTTCCATGTCTAGCCCTACACTGAAGTGGAAAATTGTTTTTTTTTTGCCAAAGTTTGCAGCTGAATTTAATTTTCAACTAACCTTGTTGCAGCATTATAAGAACTTCTTAAACATACAGGAAGTAGTGCAATGTGTTTTGTTCTTTTCATCCAGTTTATCTTTATTTCTTTCACAGTAAAAATGAGTTTCTGCTTGAGTTTCATTAACCGTGTTGTTTTCTCTGTCTGCCTCTCTCTTGTTGCCTCTCTGCCTCCTCTGCTTTGGCATTCCTCCCACCTTTGTAACTGTGCATGTGACCTGGTGAGGAGCAAGGGTCATGGGCCAGTGGCGAGGGTGTTGAAGGGGGTTTCTAAGCCCTTCTTGTTATAAGCAGGACCCCCCCCCCACTCTATGCCATCTCTTTCAGTAGGGGACTGAAATGAACTCCATGGGAGGGAACGGCGCTCCGTCGCAGGCGTCTGCTCACATCACCCCACCCCAAATCTGAGGAGGGCCAGCCATCTGTGCCCTTTGTCTATGGAGGGGAAAGCCACCTCATTTCTTTTCTACGCAGCCCAGCACACGTATACCCAAGCCCAAGAAGGAAACAGGAATAGAGGTAGGGATTTGTACAAGGTTGAGGAGTTTCCACCCCTTTTATTTATTTGTGTCCTCCATCTTGAGGAAAGAAAGAAGGAAAGAAAGAGAGAAAGAAAGGATTTCCATTCAGAAAGGTGGCCCTGTTCCTCCTCTCAGTATAAAATATCAACTTTTCCCTCTTCTTTCTTCTCCAGATTCTCTTCTTCCATCTCACCAGCTCACAATGACCGGCTGTGTTTGCCTGGGAGTTGCCGATTGACTCGCCAAATTTGTTCCCATAGCTCATTGTTTCTGTGCAGACCTTTCTTGGAAAACCAGACCCCCCCCAGAAGATCATGTTTGAATTATTCAACAGAGAAGTAACTTCTGGCCAAAGTCACTTTCACCCAAGATTTGCACATGTGAATATCAAACATCATGCAAAGGCAAGAAAAGAGGAAAAAAGACACGTTTCCCAGCCTTAGCTTTAACTCATAATTCATGTCGATGTCTGACGAGAATCGGTATGAAGAGACACCAAATCAGCCATGGAAATTGGATACTAAAGACCCATTCCAAATTTCTCTTTTAAAAATCCAAAGCAGGGTTCATGACCGGTGGGCTGTACGAGGCACATCAAATCACCATTCACAAGATATAAGGGTGTGAGATTAATAGAGTATGACCCTTCACAAGCACAGATGTTCAGATAGAACACATAGGGAGAGAGTTTTGGACTGCAGAGAACCTATAACCCCCATCACAAGACTCAACTCCAAAGGCTCCATCTGATTTTGTTTGGATGTGTGTTCTATGGCCCATGTAGATTGACTCACTCACTCACTGCGCTTACATGCATGTTAAAAGTCCCATTTCAGTCAGACTAAGACAATAATTCGAGCTGGTCTTAGTCGGACTAATATACCTGGATAATGTGATTCATAGTCTGATTACTCTTGCATGTAGTCAGACTAGAGTTGGACTTGGCGTTCTGCGCATGCATCCAAATTTCCTATATCGGTCTTTGACAGCGAAAGCTACGGAGAAGACCCACTCTTGGACTCGATTGGGTGCAAAACGGTTGAGAGACTAGAAGACCTTGGTCATAGAGGCTGGACCATCCTCTCCACCATTTCTATTAGGCTCCTATTCTTTGGCCGGGCCTCTACTTCACTTCTACTCCCTTAGGGTTATCAAATTTAGGATTGAGTTGACTCGTGTCCCCAGAATTGCCATTAAAGCAAATATTAGTGTAGTCTGGAGCTGTTTTTCAGAGATGAACTCTGGACAAAATCCAAGGATTTGAGTCTGGACTTTATCTGCTGTTTACTGTTTACACGTGACGACTGCAGGTGAGAGAGCGTCTGAGTGAGTTACATTCACAGCAGCAGTTGGAACCTAGTTTAGGCATGCAGGAAGTGGGACACTCATCCTGTGGAATGGCTGCTACATGTGGAATATTTCTGAGTCTCTCCTGCGTCTTTCTCACTTGAACATTAGCTCACTTGAACATTAAGCAGAGCTTATACCAGGGAGCTGGCAGATGGATCTCTGGAGAAGCTCTGGAGCAACTTCTGCAGACACTTGTTTTTTTATATACATATATATGTATATATATATATATATATATATATATATATATATATAGATGTATACATATATGCAGCCCCACTGGAGGATCCCCAGAGAGGGCATGTGTGAAACCAGCTTTGGTGTGCTCAGAACAATGACACTACAGCAAGAGTCAAAATGTTAAATAACATTGTTAATGTACTTAATGTACTTAACACCAGCACATTAGAAAACACAAGTAATATTTTGCTTTGAGCATTAGTGGTAGCCATAAGCTCCATTAGTCAGTGGTGTACTTTTAGGGAATGTGTGTGTGTGTGCGTGTGTGTGTAGTCGTGACGCTTTATCACCATGGTTACCAAGAGGATAACAAACATGTTGCATTCTCAACCCTAATTCCATTATTGAGCTTTTATCCTGCCCTGTCTTTGCTATGCTATTTGCACCTCTTCAAACATTTATACTGGGAATTTAGTGAGGACAAATATAATTGGAAAGCACATTCAAAAATAACAACCGCTGACCAAGTTGCTATATAAAATAAAAATAGTGAAAGCTATATAGCTACGTAGAGGGAACTGTCTTCAGTCGATGGAAGCTACAAAGCACAATCACAACTGTGTTTCCACTTTGATCCTGTGTCGACTTGAAGCAGCTGGTCAGCAGACAAGTGTGATCTCGATAGAATGTGTGGTTGTAAGGTCAGAAATACTCTATAGGCAAACACATAAATCAATCCCATAATGTATAGATAGATATAAGTTGACAGAGTATTCGTAATTCCAGTCATTCAGATTGTCTTGTATCATACCCACATTTTTTACAGGGTTTTCAAGGTCTATGTCAGAAACAAACCTCAGTTTAAATATCCGGAGAGTTCCATAAATCTTCTGCTTATTAAACATATCCCACCTTTGTCCTTGAAAGAGGCCAAAATGCAAAGGAGTTCAGAATGTATGTGATGGAATAAGGTTAGATGTGTGCACTACTGATCACAATCTTGTAATCTTGTCAACAAAAATGTAAAAGCCAAGGCAAACTCTGTACAAACAGCAGAGATGCCTCTTGTCATCACAGGCCTGACATTCTGAGAAACCACATTTGTGGAAGGAAAGGTTTTGTATTTTGCTGAGAGCAAGATGGAAGTATTAGATTTATCAGGATTTTAGCAGCTGCAGTCATGTCTGTGCCAAAGGCCATTAGGACAGGGTGATGTGTGTGTGTGTGTGTGTGTGTTTGTGAGCATGAATGTGTATCTGACGCAGTATGGCAACATGAATGTGTCTGGTTGTACTGACTGTATACATGTGCGTGGGTATGTGTCTGCCTCCCATACAGTTGAAAGCCCCTTTGTCATACACCCCCCATCACGCACACACAGACACACACACACACACACACACACACACAGAAATGACGTTAACGGGTGAGTGCAGGGCCAGAGTGCAGCTCCAAATGATGATGCTGTAAGGAGGCCACTGAGGTTCACACCCCCTCACTTTCATGATGATTCATTGGCTGTTACACTCTCCTACTGCCTTTGAGTCTCATCTGGGATGCAAGTGTGCGTAGGGATGTGGCTGGAAATGATAGCTAAGTGACGAATCAGCGTTGTTTGCCTGAAAACCCTAATAAACTACTCGCTGCTAGATTCATTTTGAGCACAGCATTCATCGTGTAAAACACAGCAGTGAGAATTAAACTAGCAACTTGGGCCTATAACGGGAGGCGAAGATTAGAGAAGATATAATAAACAGATTTCAGTCAGGTTTGGAACATTCATTATTGCAAAAGAATCATAGATTGTGGATTCAAAGTTTCAACCTCGTCACTTTTACGTATATAATTATATGAAGATCACGAGGCGTTGTGAAACCAGTTGCCAGGGTGATGCTGGGGGGCCAACTGTTTTTAAATACATGGACACAATAGTCTGACTGAAATTATACTAATTTGAATTTCTCTAAATCAGATTTACACGCCCACATAATGCCAGAGCAATGCCGAAGTGTAGATCAGTTAAAAAGACTTAAAAAATCCAAAAAACATACATTCATCTCCAACATTTATCTTAATATTTACTGTAGTGTCTGGTGTATCAAGTGACAGCACTGCTGAAAGATTCAGTACACTGCAAAGCAGTTCTTTTCAGTACACCTTCGTCAATGTGTTGCCGGTAAAATGTCGTCACAGCATTTTTGTGCAGCCGTGTTATGACGACCCCGCCCACCATGAAGCGGAACTATAGTAATGGCAAACTACTTCCTGCAATCTTCCACAGAAGTGTCATGTGATGCTGCTGTGACCTCCGGTGTTATATCAGGAAGTGCAATCAAAACTGTCAAGGTAAACCAACTAAACCCTAGCCAAGAAAATAATGTAGTCACCGTAAAATGCCTAATACTAACAAGCTTAAATGGGCCGTGACACCACCTGTTGTTATGGAGTCACACAGAACGTGCATGTGTACTGGGACAACGACAGTAGTTCAATTAAATGACGCTGAATTAACTTTGCATGGAAACGTAATGACAGACACAGGGCAGCGGATGCATGTGGCAGCAACAGGGACATGGGAACATTTTGCAGCTTAAATTGATTGACCTGAGAACTTCACTTCACTTCACTTCATTAAGTAAACAGGATTTCTTGACAATCAGGAATGCACATCCAGTGTTTTCATGCAGCTGGAAGTTCATCCATTTGAGTTGGGATAGAGTGACACCTGGTTCCATTCAGACCAGTCTCATCCACTTCACCTAAAAGCCTTGAACCTGGAGCCGTACTTGAATAAATGAAGTGTCTGTGCATGTTTCTGACATCTCGAGTGTTGTTCCTACTTTGCATCACTTTTTTTGTGTGTACTGCGTGGGGATGGACAGCGTTTTATGAAGTGTACCAGTGTCTGTGCAGGATTCACAGCCTCAGTAAACATTACATTACCGTACAGCCACTGTTATCTGCCTGCAGTGATTCTTATACCCCATGACCATTGGTCAAAAAGCCCATATAATCACAGGTTTAATGGGTTTTTCTCCAATGAGAATGTGTTTAATCAGCATTCACTCGCAGGTCAAATGATTCTGCAATGCACATGTGTTTTTATGGGGCTTTGGCTCTGACCGGCATCAGCGGGAATGTAGGACCTGGGTGTGACGACCTCAGGGTCGTGCCTTCCTTTTCCTTGTGTGTATGCGTCTGCTGAGTGCGATGGGCTGCAGGTGTGCGTGTTTGATTGAATGCCATGTGTGTGAGTGTCGAGCTGGATCCTGGGAGTGGATTGGTGCTGCACAGGAAGCCTGATCATCCCAGCTGCTGTGGACTTTCCTTGAACGACTCACAGTCAGACTGCAAGTAGATATTTCATGCTTGTTCTTTAAAATAGTTTGTTTCATGTGTTGGTGGTGGTTTATTGCAAGTTGGGAAGTCTCAGATTTTCTTCTTGGCCTGGTCGTAAAGCTTGGTAAACAACTATTACTAAATTCACGACATGCATTTCCAGCTGTTATGTTAATATCTATGTCCAGCATAGATGTTAACATTAATGTTTGTAGCCATCTTTACATTTCAAAACTAGAGACGGTGTTTATTATCCTTTATCTAATCAATTGGATCATCTAAATGATTGATTTAAAGAGAAACAAAAGTAAAAGATATGTTAATGATTGGTTGTTTTTTGTTTCTTCCGCCAAGTAGAATTGTAGTTAGTTTCCTTTTTTCAGCAGCTTCATCGCGGTTTCAAAATCCCAGGTATATCTGCTCATTTTAGTGTGAAAGAGACTTTACTTGAAAGCATAGCTGGTGCAGGGTCACTGTGACGTGACAGAAAGTACTTGCATACTTTTGTGGTATTTTCTTATAAGGTTCAAAATTCCCACACAAACATCCAAGTATATTCATTTACTCTGGCAGATTGGGCCTGATTTAGCTGACTTCGAGGTACTATGTTACGGCACACAGTAACTATTGCACGCCAGTGAGAACGTACTTATATGATGGGCATCTTCAAAAGTTGACCAGTTAAGTTTGGAAATCCCACTTTTCAAGCTAGGTTTAACAGGCAAGTATTACAACAGAGACATTTCTAATTTAGACACCCTGACAATCTGGTTAAATGCAGTCATGCTTAAGTATAGCCTCTTATTCTGCAGGATACCCACTCTACAAACTTACAGACACATACACACACAAAACCCCCCACCCCGGGCAGTGTGCTCTATCCTTCTGGGCCTCGTCTTATCCTAATGGGATTGCCACGGTGGAAGTCACCCAATAATGAAAATAATTAAATCAGCAAGAACCCAAAGAAAGGTTACCACTCCTAAGTAGGCAGTACCCCCAGCCAGACTGCACCGCCTTCTTCCCTCTCAGCTTGAGAGTACGGAGGAGAGAAAGAGGGCAGGGTAAGGAGGATGTTCTCAGACAGAGCTTGGGGGGAATATGGCAGACTATAAAAGACAAAAAAAATTAGTGAACAGAGTAAGAATGTTGAGGCGGGGTGTTCATCTAAAAATATCAATCATCGAAATGGCAACCTGTATTTGTCATTTTAGATCTGTGAAGGTTTGAAAGGAGAAACACAACTGAAAGGGAAAGGCAACAGAAGAAGGGGGTGGACACCCCCCCCCCCCCCCCCAAATCTGAGAAGCTTCAGTTCACCACAGCGTTTATTCTACAAGTCTGAACTTCACTGGAGGAATGATCACCATTCCTTTATGAGCTACGCCCTCATTTGGTGTTTGGATGGTGCTGTTGTTTAACATTTAATCCAGAATCTCCCATTAATCTGTGTTGAGATCCGGTGATTGCAAAGGTCATGATGATTAACATCATTTTCATACTCCATTCAGTGAGCCCCCTGTGTGATATCTCCACTAGAGTGTCTAGTTTTTATTTGTGTGCTAAGCAATGAGCATATACTTCCTCCAGGACGCAGTTTCTCCACAAAGTAACTCAGAATGATACAGATAAACATACCACAGGTTGTCACTCACCAAAATAAAAAAAATGTGTTTACAAGCTCAGGCTGGGAGATAAACACAAAACAAGAGGAGAATTATGGAATGTGTGCGCACAGTTCCTCTGGGACAGGAAATGGGAGCAGTGACAACAGGAAGCCTGTGTAGAAAAACAACGAGACAGGATTCCCACAGCATCTCCTCTCCTCTGTGTTCTTGTTGCTTTCTTCATCTCCTCTGGCTCCTCTTCCCACCTCTTCATTCTTCTCTGAATGCACACTTCATCCCTCTGCAGTCTCTCGAGAGTCTGAGGCTACTTTTCTACAGCTACATGAGAGACGAGAGCAGGAATGTGAATAATTGCGCCAGCATTTATGTTTATTTATTTATTTATATATATATGTTATATAATATAATACCCATTGCATATGTTGTATATGCAATGGGTGATGAAAGCCGTCCTTGTGGTTTGAGGTTGGGTATTTTTTTGAGGATGATCTAATGTTGGCCCATGTTTAATATTTCTCTAATTTGGAGATGGCGAACAAAGAAATACTCTTTGCCGTGTTTGATGTGCAAATGAACGACCATGCAACCCCAGCTAGCAGGTTATATTGAAACGCTAATTCTGATTTTTCAAATTGCGTTCCAACAAATCAACTTGAGAAGTGGATTTGTTGTTTCTTTCTACTGCTCAAAAACCTGGTTGTTCATCAGTTTGACGGGATAATCGCTGTCCTGCTGCTGTATACACACAAATGCTCCCTCAGTCGGGTCTGATAGTATTGCATGACAGGGCTTGTTTTCAGGTGACGGACACAGCATACAAATAATAATAATATAATTTATGTTTACGAAGACCACACAGAGGCAGACTAATAACATCATCAACATCAAAACAAAAATCACCAACATGTACATACTGCAGCTTTACTGTTGATCCAAATCAAAGTGAACTACATACTGACAGCCTGTTTTAAATATTTACATCTCCATTTGGACCTAATGGATTTGAGGTTGAGCGCCACCAACAGAGTCAGGGAGTCAAATGTTACTTTCCTGAAAGTTGACTGACCAAAGGCACAAATGATTGTAGGAACAGAGTGGAGTGTCCAGAAATGGGGAAAAAGGAGTTGTTTGTGTTTACCTCTCTCTGCTGCAGTGCGACCTGAGGTGCAGTGTTGTACAGCAGTCATTTTTCAGTCAGGATTTGATGATGCAAATACAAGTACTTTAATAAAGTGTTTTAATACAGTGAATGATGTTAATATCAGTACATTTACAGGATCTGCTGTGGGAGCATTTGAAGCTGAATGTCATTGTGCCACTTTTTGGTCTAATCAGCACTCAAGAGGGATGAGGTCATGTCTCCCTCTCATCCTATTCGTCCACCGACTCCCTTCACACAGCGTCTTTTACTGCTTCCTTCTTTTACAGGTTTGTCTCTGAACCTGCACGCCCTCTCCCTCTGGTCTCCCTTTGCGCTCCTCTTTCATTTGCAGAGCAGACACACTGCCCCAAGCCCCCCTTGTTAATTTGGCAGCACCCCACATTAGAGACACAGAGTGGAGGTGGATGGCTGTGGAGGCGGTGTTGTTTTGTTGTTAGGGGATTGTGTTGCCGCACCTCCAGTGGAGCTGCACAGACAGAGAGAGACAGCAGTCTGAGGCCCCTGTGGATAAATGACAGGTTAGCATGCCACCTGAAGCAAACAGTGTTCCGGCTGCTGCGTCGTCACCGGTGACGCTGAAAAACGACGAGGACGAGCTGGGCGCGTTTCCCCTATCTGTTTTAACTTTCCCCCTGTTACCGTGCTTTAGCTTGTGTCTGTATATTTGCATGTTGATTTTGCATGAGCCTTTAATCTCTTAATAAGTATTTACAAATCAGACTTAGTGTTTGTGTACATTATTTTGTTATCCTCGAACCATGTTCCTCAGTCACTCTGTGTCTCGCCCCTCCCATGCCCCGGGCAGTGTGTGTATGTGTGTGTGTGTGAGAGACAGTTTGTGCTACTTTTTTTGGTTTCAGTGTTGGCTTTGATTTCCGTGGAGAGATTTTGATTGTTTTCTCATTTGTTAAAAAATTTCGACTCACGTGCCTTTTGTGTTTTTGTTCCACTGCTTTTGCCCATTGTTTCAGTTTGGTACACGCCTCAGTTTGTTTGTTTCCCTGTGGCTGTAAATGTCCACGTATGTGTTTAACTGTATGGATTTTTGTATGTATGCTCTTGCTTTCCTCTTTCACACCGTGGCCATTGTCAACAGATGTCAGTGCCTGGGAAAAGAGGCAAACAATGGTCACCAAAAGCCAAAGGCCATCGCCTGGGGAGGGGCGACACCAGTCTGTCGTCTAACTGGTTTATGTTTCACCCCCCCTTGTCATTTCATCATCTTGTTTGTGAGCAAGTTAATACTGTGAGAATTTTGGGTTCCCACCCGGGACACTGAAGTGAAATTTTGCAAAAAAAGATGAAAATATGGACCAGGGAGAGCGTTGAAGTGAAGGGTGAAAATGAAGATTGAGCGGCACAGTAGCAGGCAAATCAGCAGCACTGATTTGAGGAAGAGGGCAGGGCGCAGCTGTATAATGTGATGTTTTGATACTGTATCACAAGGAAGGGCTGAGAATATCCTGGAATGGAGATAATAACCAGGAAGCCTTTCCCTATAGTGGCCGCACAGTTTAAGCCAAACAAAAGAAAAGCCTGAGTGCAATCTTGATGGAAGACAGATTAGTATCTTGGTTAGAAAGCCCTGACAAAGCAGAGAGCCACACAGCCCGGGTCCTTTGGGAAAATAAGCACACTGACAGAAGTGTAGCCAGCGGTGTCAACATGAGGTCAGTGGAAGAGGCTTCCTCGAAAACATGCTTTGTCACCTCAGCAATTTCCTTCAAACCAGTATACTCTCTATCTGATGGACGGTGTTTTAAGCAGGCAGCAGTTGGACACCGGTGTTTGCATAGGGAGTTTTGTAAATATGAATTAACTGAAAAACAGCTGTAGCTATTTGTCGTGTTGCTGTGTCAATTCAACCCCTGGGATTTGCCTATTTGTGTGTGTGTGCATCACCGTGGCCAGTTCACATGTAAACCAACAATTACAGTAATTGATCTGTGGAGGGAAGAAAACAGCGGGCAGGGCATTCATTCAGTGTTTGTGTGATCAGGCCTGACCTCCCATGGAGAACAAATACCTATTGTGGCTGATGAGAAGAGGACACAAAGGTTAAGGATGAGGGTCTCACTCAGTGGCCTAGTTAACCACACCACATGACACAGGACAAAACATAAGAGAGGTTGATGAAGGATGCTCTCACCCTTCAGCTGGCACTCACATGCTCCACAGTCACACGTTAGAAATAAATATTAACAATGTCCTTAATTTGACACGTAATACTGTATTTTAGTATTTCAGGGACATCACTGTTGCTGTGTTTTAACTGTGATTCCTTTAATTATAAATAAAGTTAGACTAATGTACCTTGTGGAGCGAGTTTAAGCCGAGGTCAAGAGGCCACTAGGGAGAATTGGAAGCAGAGCGATGCTTCTGGTCTTTTGGAAATCTAAACACAGTAATCCAAGGCTGTAAAAAGGTCAGCAGTATGAATAGCTACTCTCCAGTCTCTTTGCCCAGTTGCCAGTACAAAGGTTTCACCCTGGAAGGGTGTTTGTGTTTACTATGAAGCTATTCATTAATGTTACATCGACTATTTCTCAAAAACTATCTTTTATATCACCCCGTTCCACTTTGTTCCCATCATTTCCACCCACTCCTGCCCCTGTGCAGGGGTGGTGCACATGTTGGATATTGCCTAATTACCCATGAACACCGACAGCTGAAGTGGTCCTCCGAGAATGATGTAAATCGGTGACATTTACGAAAATGTCAGTGAGTTTTCAAAAGGAAGCAATAACTGACGAGAGAGGCCCCATTATAGCTGAGCATTTTTATTGTGTCGATGTTGCCATGCAGCCCCATGTTACCGCCTTCAGAAGATTTGAAATTGGTTTTGCTGGGTGATGTTGACTCAGGAATGATGCAAAACCACTCCTGTAAAACACTGTCTGTGATTTCTGGGGGAAACTGCAATGAGATTAACCCATCCTCTGAAAACATAGTTGTAGGCGTACATTGTCATCATCATCATCATCGTCATTATCATCATCATCACATAAATGCAACATTAACTTTCCAATTGTAACCAATGCCTTCATTTAAACTCTGCAGTATAACTATTTTAAGTGCTTGTGACCAATTGATTAACAAAGGTCATCAATTTTAATTACATTTTTGCCAAGCGAAGAGTCAACAACCATGCTGCTAACATATTTAGCCAATTAGCTCTAATGTTAATACAGTTGAGGCTGATGGGAATATCATTAGATTTGCTCACATTTCACCATAAAACACAGTATCAGACAAGCAAACACTCCAACCTGCTGATGTAGCTTAATGCATGAGGGGATCACTGAAGTAGGGAACCATGGACATGATTTGGAACTTCGACAGCAAACCATCCAATAATTGTTGGGACTTTTCAGTAAATACCACAAATGTCAAACTGACTTTGGTGAAAAGGTCATTGAATGCTTGGATCATGCTTGGACCATGCATTTCTGAATACAAATCCATGCCAGCTATTTTGTTGATATGACCCATTTATAGTTCACTGGATTTGCTGGATTTGAAGATGTTTGACCTTGAATCAGGGTTCCCACAGGTCCTTGAAACCCTTCAAAGTTTGTGTATTTCAATAAAAAAGAAAAAAAAAACATTTTCATGGCCCTTGAATGTCTTTGAAATAGACATGGGTCATTGAAAGTGCTTGAATTTTGTGCATGAAAGAAGTTAAGTTGATATTTAGGTAAATGTCTCCCTGGTTTGTTACGACGCCACCTACTGTCATGTGCTCTGCATTGCTTGATACGTAGTCTAGGCCTATGCAGAACAAATGTAATGTCGTAACTATTAGCGCTGTTGTGGACACTGTCCACTGTCTCTCTCCGCCGTTGACGTGAGATTCCATGCAGAACAATTGGTGCGTAACTTAAGCAAGACAGAGCGTGATGCCTGGGAAATGCAAATTCCATGATCTCTGGCTCACCAAAGAAAACTACAGAGACTGTCTTGACCAAGATCCCAAGGACAATCACTTGGCCAGATGCGGAGCGTGCTGCAAATCAATAAAAGTGGACTCCATGGGCGCCCAGCAAAGCTGCTTAAACTGTGTCAGCACATTCGACCCTTGAATTTGAGGGAATTGGTCCTGGAAAGTCCTTGAAAAGTCTATGAATTTGATGTCAACCGAGGTGTGGGAACCCTCCATTCTTACAGATATAATGACGGATGACTAAGAACTTTCAAAGATATAAATACACATTGGCTACACACATATACAGACAAACACTCCATCCATATAAAAGTTAAAACCCACTAATGTTCACTGGGTTGAACTTCCCAAATGTGGGAAGTCACATGCTTTTCGCTACTGTATTTGAGGCTCTTACATTTTTAACTATGTCACACTTATTTGTATATACTAGAGGATCAATCAAGAAAAGTGTTGTCTTTTTAAACAATTCATTGTTTAATGGCACATGTAATGGGAAACCTTGCTATGTTATTTAGCATATCAACATTCTGCCATGTAACTGCTTACCCACGTATAACTTACAGGGGAGCTGGTGGTTGTTGTGGTTTTCCCCTGAGGCTTAAAAAACAAGCTATTCTTGCTAAAAAACATTTGACCTCTGTTACTGTCTCTCCTCTGAAGGCTGAGCTGTGGCTTTATGAGTAAGCTTGGCTCCTTGTTCTGACATGAGTGTTGCCTTCTAATTAAAAGAGCATGGGGCTACCTTCAACTGGAATGATTGTGTGTCGAAGGATAATTTAACTTGTGTGTAGGGGGAGGCTAAAAACAATGTGTCTGTAGGACATCCATACCCCCTGGGCTATATAGTCTCTTTTAAATCTTTACCTTTACACTATGACCACAGTTGCCTACTGGGACACATGACTGCCTCATGATGCACAGCATTCCTATTTCTCCCACTCTGCAGTGCATGACTTGTGACCTGTTGTGAGCTTTCATGAAGATGTAAATGTTATGACCAGGCTGATTATCTTCAATGTCTTGTATGCTTCCGTGCAGAGTTACACCATGTACCTACTGTTTAGCATATACAGTAGCAGAAGCAGTGCTTCCTCCATGACCGGAGCACAGACTCCGTCTGACACAGTCACTGGACTGAAATACAGCGGCAGGGTTTGTGAGGCCGCTCGCCAGTCGCGATTGGCAGTGATGTCGCTAAATACACCAGACTCCTCTGTTAGATATTAAGATTTTGGACATTTCCCTTGTAATTGTTGGAGATTAACTCGTGTTTTTAGGATCGTTAATTAGTTTTAACAGCACAACAATTTGGCATTGTTCGGCTTGATTCTTATGTCTCTTCCTGCGACAGCACACATAGTACCGCCTCAGCTCGCTTGGAACCTTGCCAGAGCAGGTAATAAAGAACGCACCTGGTACCAGATACTATGCCAGTGGAAGCACGCCATAGGTGTTGGATGAGCCCCCATTTCAGTTTGTTAGTCTTACGGCCGACTCACACATACGTGGTGGAGGCATTTACTAAAAAGCCTCTTATTCACTTTGAAAGGAGCAGCTTCAAGCGTCGCAGAACTGCATTGTGGGTCCATTCATTTGCTTGTGATGCATGTGTCAGAAGTTGAGAACTGTTCAATTTTCCAAGCAGCAGCAGCAGCAGCACAAACAGCAGCCAATCAAATCATTTTAAGCAAATATTCCAACACAGGCCCTGTCACATTTATGTGTTTACAAGGCTCAGAGAGGGTTTGCAAATGAGGTTGTTCACCTTGTTATCAAAGTTTTTTGTAAGATAAAGTGCACACAACAGCGGCGGACACAGCAAACATCACTATCACTTGGTAGCCTGTTCCCATCAAGTGGAACGGTTGGGTTTGGTTCAGTACGGGACATCATTTTTTTTCAATTTCCAGTAGGAACAGAACCAAAATAAGCGGCTCCAAACATTCCATTTTTCCGTACCCTTCCCTTGGGGTACCAGAGTAAAACGGTATGGTACAGGTGGAGCTGATGTGGCCATTGGGCACAGCGCACACCCCACGTACTGAGTAAAGGTACTGTTCTCAGTCCGTTCCAAACCGTGCCGTACTGTACCATGATGGAAATACAGCTATAAACATTGGCGTTGTAGTTGGCCATGACAGACACTGTTCTGCTAAACAGCTGATGGCTACCTCCAGGTGTCTGACCTGTTCACCGTCAAGGGTTAAAGTGATGCATTTGTATGAGTGCAGTATCAGCCGTTTCCTGGGTGACCTATGAAGTCACAGACCAAAACAAAGCATTAACTCATTCTCCTTGTCAGTCCAAAAATGTACCAGCCTGAATTTCACCATGTTTTTCTAGCCTTTTCTCCTTCTGTGTAGCGGCTTCTTCATTTATTTCTGGGTCCCCTGAGGATGGAAAGTGTGGGGCATGTGCAGAGCACCTAGGCTAGTTTGGATTTGAATGCACATATACATGCAGTAGTAATTTGCCTGAAACTGCATTATGTGGGTGTGCTAGTCCAACTTTGAGGAATGTAATTTGTTAAAATTTCCCACGGACTGACATGTTTACATGTATTTGAAAAGTCTATTTTTAGTTGGTCTGATATAATGGTTAGATTTTGTTCTCACGTCATGTAAATGACTGTTGCTCTGCTGAAACCAGTCACTGCAGGACACAACTGAAACTCATAAACAGGCCATAAAAAATTGCACCCGGTGACTCTAAATGAGGAAGTTCAGAAGATGTGGCTGAGTACTTTTCAAAATCCACCTATTTTCCCAACCTGCTGGCGGTGGCAGCTTTGAAACCCTATAAGCAGGGTCACTCTGATATGTGTTTCCTTCCTCTGCAGCTACCCCTTACAGGGGGTGGAGAGGTGGAGCAGGGGCGGGAGGGACCTTCAGAGATTCCCCTGTGCGTTGGACTTGAAAGTTTCTGTCTCTGTGAACTTTACATCAAACGATCTGTGCTACTGTTGGCTCTTTGAAGTGGCAGAGGAGGGGGGCTCGGAGCTGAATACAGGCCTCTGCCTCGACATGTTCGGGTTCAAAATGGACTCTGTCGTGGTTTAAAAACAGCTCGGCTAAAGGTCTGCTGAGAATGGCACAAGATCAAGGCGAAGGACTTATCTCTCCAGTCCCGACACACACCAGAGGGTGTATAGACACTACAGCATTATTCTACACACAGTGTAATATAAAACTATGGAACAGACACAACGATCACAACCCCTGCTGCTGCTGCTGCTACTTCAACAATGTGTTCTGTCTGTTCTACTTTAGTGCTGTAACTAACACAACACTCAGTAATTCAAGATTCTTTATTGTCATTTACTAAGTAACAATGTAATATTACTGTGATGAAATTCCTTGTGCTTGGTGTTGACTCATCTTTTAAGAAACAGCACGTATGTGGGGAAATGTTGTAGAAACATTGCATTTGCTGCTTTAAATTTCCCTACGACAGCATTCTTTGGCTGGAAGAATTGTATAGATTTTTACACGGCTTGGCTTCTTTAAGGTATACTTAAAGCAGCACTGACTACTAAAAGTGCTATTGTAACTGCTGGTAACGTCTTTACCACTGCTACAACATTTACTGCCAGAAGACTGCTTCCTCTTCCTGCTCTAATGTGATGCATTGTGCTTACTAATAAAGTGAAGGAAGTCAGGGTTACTACATGGCCTATAAATTGTGTAGTTATAAAGTCATGTTGACATATAAAACCACCTCCATGAGGTGGAGCTGGGTGATTCTTCTGACCTCGCGGTTTAAGCTTTATTGCTACATAGAACAAATAACAAGAAACACAAAATGACTGGCTGAGATACGTTTAACTACAGGATTGCACTGTCCTACTTGACACATCAGGCTCTTTTACTTTAATAATCTACAAACGAGAGAAAAACAGAGAGGTGAAATAAAATAAAAACGATCACAACATTCATGGATAACAGAAATGATGCCAGAATTCACCAAAAATGAAGCAGATGAAGTACATTATTCCCATTTATGCTGATCTGGCTGATAAGGGGACATGCTGGTTGCCAAAAATAATCTGAAATCTTAATAAACTGAGATCTATGGGGAAATTAGCCAACTTCTCATTTGTTTTGTAATATAAGTAAATGTTCCTGAGTTAATGGACTTAATTGCCAATGTCAGGTTATCGTCAATAGAACATGATGTCAGTTTAGTAAATGATGTTGATATTTAGAGGAAAATAAGCCATATTGAGACTTGAGAAAAAAAGGGGAGTTTTATTTTGATGAGTGGGAGTGGGTTAAATTTTCCTATTTTTGTTTGCTGTCCAGACTTTCAGAAATAATATGGATAAAATGTGGTTATGAAAAATAAAAGGAATCTGCACTAAGTAAGGTTCCTGAGTGAGTCAGAAGGTTGAAGCATTTGTGACATTTCGACTGATACATGTTTACATATTTCCTTTTGTCAGCACTTTAATTTGTAAAGGTTTGCCTTAATTAAAAGCTAATTAATGTGAGATTTGTGTCCCCTTGTACTTTTTTAAAACTTTTTTTCCTTTTTTTTACAAGTGGTACATTTACTTGAGTAGAAAAATGTCAGTACTCTTTCCACCTCTGATGATATCTGATCCTTTTGATGAAGGGACCTGTTTACCAGGCGGGCACAGGGACCATGCGGACTCCTCAGACAGAGGGGGGCCGGGCTCTCTTTTTTCCCATGCACCACCATCCACTGACATTGGCCACTGCTCCACATTAAACACCCCGCATTCACAAAAGAGAAAAAAGGAAAAGAGGAGCCATCTGACAAGAGCAGCGTTCACTGGTACAGCTGCACCACACTGTTTACTGCGCTCAGGACACAAACCACGCAAACCGAGAGGGAGAAAAATGGCCAAAAGTGAGACGCAGAGGAGAAGTTTGAAGAGCGAGGAGTTCTTCTTCGATTCCGAGGCGTCTCTCTTGGACCGGCAGGATTTGGAGATGTCTAGTTGCCCCTTCAATGACGTCTTCAACTCCAAAGACTCCCACATGGAGCAGATCAACACTTTTTTGACAAATGTTCAAGTTCTGCTGGAGGCTGCTCGGTTCCTTGAGAGCGCCGAGAGGAAGGACGGAAGTGAGTTTATATTTGTGCTGCGTTTGATTCCCCCCTCCCAACCCTCCCCATTTATTTTCATTTGCATCTAAATTTCAGGGAAAAACAAGACTTCATTGTCAACAGTCTGAGACAACAAAAGGCTGAGTTCATTCAACTAAGCACCACTGTCTGCTGTAAGCACCGGGCACCAGACTAATATCAGTCATTTACTCACTGCTTTTTTTTCGAAGTAGTCTTAAAACGTGACTGTTTTAAGCTTCGTGGTGTGCAGCGCTTTGCCGTATGCACAACTCTTAACTCGGGATCAGTTATTTCCCTCGGCAGCATAGATAAAGCAATATGACATAATGATGAGGTGTGTGTGTGTGTGTGTGTGTGAGATAAATCTGACCACATTGCAGCGCCCTCCAACTCTGTGAAAGGATGATGTCATTGTGCCTCTGCAGACTCGATGGAAAAAAAGCAAACTTTATAGGCCAAAACAAAAACCCACCTGGTCACAGCTGATCGATCAATCGATCCTTTATATGTCAAATGTATATCCGTCTGTACAATGTATTATTCGAAGGGGATTTTAAAGGAATTAAGCGACTGGATACAGGGTTGCGTGCAGATGGCATGGTGTCTTTTAAATGCAAGTAAATCCAGATTTGCAAGTAACAGATTATTATTTCAAGACGTGCAAGGATTTGTAAACATATTTATAATGCTTATTACATTATAAACCGTGATTTATTTATAATCATATCTGCATAAACATAAAACAATGCTCTTTTTTCCCATCGCTTCCGTGTGCACCTTTTCGTGCATAAAATCGCGCATCCGTGCAAATGCGTCCTCTGAGATATGTATCTATTATGATGTAACGTGGGAGTTTTGCAGGTTCCGCTGCTTCTGCTCTTCTTCTTCTTCTCCTCTTTCTGGTTCTCGATTGTTTGCTTCCTACTATTTGTGGGTGTGCCGCACTGGTTTCCACATGGCGCAAAGCTCCGCTGCCGTTGGCCAGCGGCGAGCTCAACCCCCCATGCCTGTCAAAGGCGTCCACTAATCAGACGCCCGCTCGTTTGTGACGTCACGTGTTGCTGGGCCTGGCTTCGGCTGGCAAGAACACCCTAAAGGTCCCGGTGAATCATGGGATTAGTAGGATATTAGAGGAGTGGTGTGAATGCCCATGGGGAAGTTATAAACCACACAGGAGTAGACTATATCAGTAACTTCATAAACATTTTTCGACAATAGATTTTGTTTACATTGCAATAAATAAATAAATGACAAAGTTTGATTCTTTTAATCCAGCTATAGCCCTTTTTGTGGATGTGTGCACCTTCATCCTGTTTGTGATTAACTAAAAAAAGCAACAACAATAATAAATTCTAATTACACACTGTTGACATGGTATATATGATTACATTTAATCTAATAATATAAAAGTAATATTATTTCTGAATATCTTTTTTATTTTTTCTGTTGTTGATAATGTAAACTTACTAGTTATTACCTGTGCTTTTATATATCTAGGGCCGAATGAAGGCTCTTAACTTGTCAAAGCAAAAGAATGACTGATCTGTGATTTGAAAACGAGGTTGAATAAGTTGGTAACCTATTATCTGAAATGTTTTTAAAGTCATTTTCAGCTGTCACAACAGTAATGTAATGTAAGACTTCATATTTACCCTGACCCATGCAATAACCCGTTGCATTTTTAACATGAACGAATCCGGGTTTAAGTTTAAATTGATAAATTAGAGTAAAGAGTAAGCTATTTATTTGTATACGTGTTTGACAGCAGTTTACACGCGCATAGAAAGACTCGATTTCCCATAATGCATCGCGGCCGGGCCGGCCTCTCCTCCGCTCGGTGCACGCCTCTCAGCTGTGCAGCTAGGTAAACAAACAGGAGAGCAGAGGAAACGAGCGGCGGCAGTCACTTCGCTGACTCTGCGCTCCCTCGGGGGAAGTTTTGTATCGTTTTTAATAATTTTTGTAAGAAGAAACATCAATATCGCGTTTTCTGGCAACTTTTAATACTTTGATACAATCGTTTTAACGCTTTTCTTACAAAAATAACCTGGCACGGATTGACTGTAGCTTGCTAGCCGTGAAATACTGGATTTCCCCCCACTGCTTTCGACAAAAGCTGCTGTTGAGCCAGCGAAGAGACTGAACGAGAAAATATATATATATGTATATATATATTCTTTTTTTAAAAGTATAATTAAGTTCAGCAACAATTTATGCACTGTCTTCCCTTTTTGCAAAAGCATCCCGTCGTCGCTGCCCTTTGCAGAGCTGACGTTAAGCCCCGAAGGGAGCAAATAAGCTAACGTTCACCGCGGTGGTTAGCCTCAGGAAAGAATGACGGCCATTCAGCTGATTAATATCCAACGGTTACTCGAAGCAGCGGAATATATTGAGAGGAGAGACAGAGGTAATTATTTATGCGAATATTGAATAAAATAGTCAGTATTCGCCCTTCGTGTCTCCTTCACTGACTGCTCAAAAAAATAGGAAATCTTAAAAGTAGTTTCAAATGTGAACTCGTCCACGGCTGACTGATAACCACATGTTTTCATCCAACAGAGTGCGAACATGGATACGCTTCCACATTTCCTTCAGATCAGGACACAAACTACCAGAGGCAAAGGAAATTCCGCAATAAGAAGTTCAGCAGTAACCACAACAGGTGAGATACTGCTCTCTGTCGCGCATGATTGTTGTAAATGTGTATTTGTTGTCGGCGTTATATTTAGGTTTTGTACAGAGCTGTCAATAAACAGGGTCACAAGATCCGAGAATGTCACTGTAAAAAAGGTTTACAATAACATATATATTCACATTTAACGTATGGGGCATTCACAACCATTGTGTGCAAATAAAACGGGGGGAGGTGGTGTTTGTGGCTCTGCTGGCTTTTCATCAGCTGATTGTCAAACGGACTGCAGTGGCTAAGGTTAGGGACCGTCGTGAAAGTGACTGCCCGGAAATGTAAAAAGTCACCTCTTCTGTTGTGTTTCCGACTCGCCCCTGCTCAAGTAAACGGAAAATGCTTTACCAAATTTAATAGTGACTGGCTTTTAAGAATTTGGTGTTATTTATGCAATTTTTTTGATGTGTTTGCGTATTCTACACTGTGGGAGAGGGATGGTAGTTTCGTCTTATTCCCTGAAGAAGAAAAGCTGCTATTTATGGACAGTGTTGTTTGCAGACATCCAAAGGTGACTACGTGGAGGCTTTTTCAGGACTCACAATGCAGTTTGGACTAGAGCATTTGAGACATGTTGTGCATGTAATGGTTCAAAGCTGATTGTGGAACATGTGTTGAGTTAACTATTATGTAGTGTCCTCTTTTATGTAGCACACAGATTAAAGCCCTCGAGGGCACTGCATTCACCGATGACAGGAAGTCACATTTAGTAGTCAGCGAAGCATGGAGATTCCCTCAAGTTAAGACCCACTGGCACTGTGCTTTCTCTTAGTGCTAGGCTACTTACATGTATCTATTCATTGGCAGCCATAAGTCAAATGTAGTCTCCACACTCCCTCTCTTTCTGAGCCTTTTAATATTAATGCAGAAACAGGCCACAAACAGGAACAGCATATTACTCATCATAAGTGCTGAATGCTGCCTAATTCTGCATAGCAACAGTCAGATACACTGTAGGTCTAATGCCATATTTGTAATGCTTTCTGCAGTTGGTCCTACATGGGAAATTGTATTAGAAAGTAGCAACCAATGATGTTTTTCGATAAATTTACTCCTTTTAATGAAGAATTAAATTCATAAGAAAATGCTTGAGGAAAAAAACCCTACTTCCCCCCCAGAGAAGCATTCACTATTTACTCAGTGAGAAAACACCATTTAGCATCTAACACCATTTAAGAGCCTCATATCATGATGCTGTCTATTTCCCATTCCCTTTGGAGCTGAACAGCCTTATTTGGAGTTCCGTGTTTGATGTGTGTCTCACCACAGGGTGTACTTTTTAAATTCAACAGTTCTTTTCATTGTTTGCCAGCATTGGTGAGAAATCATGCTGCTTAGTCCAAGCTGCAATCCATTATCACCAACTCGCATTGTCAGATTACACTGTCCAAAGAAATAAATGCATCGCTCTGCAGCTGGAGAATCATCTTTGGATTGGGTGTTCATAATGACAGAAATGTATGATGAGACTTTTTACTATTGATAAATGATGGTGTCATTAAATATTACAGTTGGTGTTCATCTGAGCTTGTAGAGGTTATGATAAATCATCACATTTGTTTTTATTGTTTACATTTTTGGTTAAATGCTCAGTTTCTTCCTGGCACGCGCCTCCTCCTGCTTTAGCTTGCCTCTCTGTGGCGTGTTGAGGCTTAAAGTGATGAGCTTATCTGACTCTGTCCTATCTTGTCTGCTGTTTATAGCAGGGTTGCTTTATCTCATTGACCCACTCTGTTTGTCTGTGTATATATATATGTGTGTGTGTGTGTGTATATGTATATGTGTATATTTTTATATATATATATATATATATATATATATATATATATATATATATGTATATGTGTGTATATGTATATGCGCACGTGCCTACATAGGGAAAATGCTGCAGTTGTGTGTGGCCTTGAGCCAGTTTATAATCTGTATTGCCTTGTTATTGCAGTACAGACACTCATATGTCTGAGTGAGGAGGAAAGGAGACAGGTTTGTGTTGATAAAAAGCATATGGGAAAGGAAGCTGACTTAGACTGATCGTTTAAAACAAGAAGTCATATTACGATGTAGTGTATGTGTGGAGTCTTACAGTAGCATGACTTGGACCAAGACTAAACTAAGGACGGAACATTTTTATATGAATAGACCAATGCAATGTTCCCAAAGATGGATTTAAATAAATGAAGTAAAAAATAATTGATAGATTGCTTGATACTGCAACCATTGTATTCTTCCCCCACATTACTTTGTTAAAATATCATCTCCAAGTAATAATTTTTCTGATCAAGGAGTTAACCCATATGTCCGCTTTTAGGACGACATTTTGTACAGGTTGAACAATAAAGATCTAGCAGGTTTAGCTTTTTTGTGATCTTTATTTTACGTGTGTGGCTGATATGATGCAGGGCACAGCCATGCATGACTGTTATGTGGTATTAGAATATGTAAGTTAAAAGCTGTCAGGAGCAGGCATGTGAGCACTTAAGCTCTTGTGTGATCCCTGTGTTTTGCTGTGATAGCGGCTACTCAACCTGGCCCTAGTACGTGTCATGTTGAATCAAATATACTGCCACATTTGACTCAACACGAAGTCTTGAATACCCAGCGACATGAAGAGTTATGTATTCTAATGGTGACATATGGTGTTTTTACTGGTGTGAATAATTAAACTTGAAAATGTAATTTCCTCTGAGGTGCCAGTTTTACAGTGTGAAACACAGCTTCAGACGTATCTACAGTCCCCCTGTTTCAGCCCTGTTTACCCATTTCCCCCCACTTTCTTCTATCCTGTTTACTCCATATTTCCTGCGTCAATATCAACAAGATGGCAGCTGAGCTGATGTGTAAAGTATACTTGTTTACCAGAATTGCTAACCCACAATATAGGGAAAAAACACACATGCAGTACCTCAACTAAATTCCTAACCCAACTTTATCTTAACCTGAACCTAATTCTATCACACACACAACACACACTTGCTACATCCACTTTTTCATTTAAAAATACATAAATTCTGCTCTGGATACTTCTGCTGTCCATTCTACCATGGTGTTTTAGTTTGAAAATGGTGCTGGCTTTGTTTTTTATTTGAAAACTTAGAGCAGCTTTTTGACAGGCTGAAAGAGAGACCCTTAAAACGAAGACTTCTTTCCTGCATTTACTTTCTAATTGGTTGTTAACAGCTATGAGCAGATTCAGCTGTGAATGAAAATCTCACTTGGCACTTTCTTTCCGTTTCCTGTTCACCTTGTCATCGGTCTTAAAACAGAAATGCCTGCTCTTACTTTTCACCTTAGTAGTCATTTCTGAAACAAAGCAAATGACTACAGAGGAGAGAATTGGCTTGCTGTTTACACCAGAATGTGCATGCTCAGTGTGACTGAATGCCTATGTGATATAAACTCTTAGGTGCCTTAGTATTAATGCAGACGACTTCAGATACCGAGCTGAAATGCTTGTCTTTATCTAAAAACACTGTTTTCAAATGAAAACGCAGTAGTACGGATGCAGCCACATTCGTGCTCAAACTCTCACGTGTGAGTTTAAGCAGCATTTCTTCTTAGGACACTGCTTGGTTTTATTTTCAACTTCAACCATAAGCAGTCAGTGCTTATCCATTTCCTATGCTTAAGCCGTTTTGCGCAATTAGAACTGAGTTTTTGGCCCCCGTGAGGAATACTGGACCTGACAAGGACAGTGTTTATGCTAGAAAAGGTTCTAAAATGATAACGAATACACGTGCACACACATACACACAGCCTGTACCCCCGAGGTGAGGTGGAGTGCAGTTTGTGTGGATGGGAACACAGCCATTGAAGTTTTAGAGGTAGGGCTTGTGTGTATGCTCAGTATGTTGCCACACAAAGACGCACTAAGGGACCAGCTGATTCACTTTACATTATTAACAGAGCGCTGAACCCTGGGTGCTGCATGCAGAGGAGATGTGTGTGTGTGTCGGAGTGTGCGTGTGTGTATACGTGTGTGAAAACTTAAGTGAGCATAAGTGGCTGCAATGTCACACGCACGCATGCACGTGCACACAAACACACACCCTCAGAGTTGTGTTGTGCATTATTGAAGAAGAGGCTGTATAATGCCACAGTGCAGGCCTGGCTGTCACATTTTGTTAGTGTGCAGGGTCCACCGCTCTAGGTCTAGAGTTTGTTTCACTTGGGATTAATTAATAAGTTAACAAATCAATTCTGGACAAGCTCATTCACTGCCCCCATTAGTCTTCTTCATATAGTTACTATCAGAGAACTACACCTTATTTACCCATTTACTTTCCAGGAGGTTATGCCCTTAGTGCATTGCGCATGAAAATGTCTGTGTGTCCCTTTTTCCCTCTGATAACCTCTGTTTTCTGTCTTTGTAGGTCCACACATAATGAACTAGAGAAGAATAGGTAAGTTGGCATTACATTTTCAAAATCCTTGACCTTTAAAATCATAGAGCACAGCCTGCAAGCTCATGCAAGCCCTGCCCTGATTTGTGAATCAGTCAATTATGCCCTTTTGTTTTGCTCAACAAGATTGTTGCCCTTCTGCAAATTAGTGCTTCCTGCTCAACAGGTCCTGAAAAGTAAAGTAAGGGGTGGACTAAACTGTGTCCAGTTAACGATTCCCAATTCTCTTTTTACCTGCTTTGTTCCCTCATCTTCTAGATACTCTTTGCACCTTTTTGGGTTTTGCAACTGTTGTGTTAAAGCATGTACAGTGCGTAGTTCTATAGTGAGTTGTATCTCTGCATCCATGATACTATCTTGTGAAAGAGATGTGGGGTATTCAACGAGACCTCAGGTTATGATGGTTTTCCATATCAGCCTCTCAAGAGAGTGAACACTGGTTTCTTTGAAGCCTGTATCAGATTGAGGCCACCACCGACATAGGTCGCTCGCTGGTGTACGTGTTCATTGACTTTGAGTCTAGCTGTAAAGGGTTGTCTTCAACACCATAAATAAGAGTGGCTTGACATAAAGGATTTATGGTAAACAGAAAAAAAAGCTTGCCCTCCATTTCATTATCTCAGGGGGTGTGGGTACAATGAAAGGATGTGGGAGGATGGATCTATTCAGTGTAATTACATATCACCTCAGCCTGTTTTTCTCACCATTCTCCCTGGCAGCCTCTGCTAAAAGGATGAGAACATTGGAAGGAGAGGCATCCAGAGAGTTAAATATAGACAAGAGTTGATGTGTCATTGTGGTGCATATACTCTATGTGATGCCCCGCAAGACCAGCTGGTCTAGTGACTGGCCTCGGCAGATTGCGGCACCCATCCGGGGTTGCTTATTTTTCCCCCAGAGTCCCACCCACACAAACGCATTTCAATAAAAGGTGCCAGAGCAGTTGTTTGTTCCTGTAACACAGTATGAAGCCTGTTTTTTGACACATTTCTTCCTCATTTTCGCAGTCAAACATGTTCGTGTCTGTGATAGGGATGGGCATTTTAGATCGTGAAGGACTAGAACGGGTTAATGATCTGCCAAAGCAGAGAGATTATAGTGTCGTCTATAGGACACATTCTATCTATTGCTGTGTGTTTCACACTATTTGCCTGTACGCTAAATGTCCACCCTAGAGAAACAGTGATCAACCAATCATAGTGAACTATGGGCAGTGCTGTGGATTTCTTATTCCCACCCCATCTCCATTATATGGAAAAGGTTGTGCCTGTTTTACCTCGCAAATGTCCACACTGTTGTTTAGATTTTTTGAGTTAATAAGCAAAACAATCTGAGACTGGGTGTACTTGCATATTTGGGAAATGTCAAATGTACTTGGCACAAAATGTATATTTATTAATGTATATTTATATTATTTTTTATAATTTAAGGGCTATGTTTTTACATAGGGAAATAGTTTGGTTGCACTGTTCATTAACTTGCAAGGTAGTAAAAAAAAAAACAATGTAAAAAATCGTGATAGTGATTTCATTATATTGCCAATTAGTGCTGACTCGAAATAAAGTCTGCAAATGCAGAACAGAAGGAATTAGTGTTGCCTGATGATGGTGGTGGCATAGCAGTGAAATATGGTTGCTGCAGAGTTATGAACCATTAGATAGATCTTTTAATTAAGCAGTGGAATGGACCTCAATGCATCATAAAACCGATATTGCCAAATATAAAAGAAAAGGGAGACTACCAAGGTGATTTACCCATCCATTTGTGTATTTGACAGCATTAGTTTTCATTCCTGTCATGTATACAACATCCCCTGAAACTTGCATCTCCTTGCTCCACCCAGCTGATCCATGCAGCTGTGCAGACTTTGAGTGAACTGCAGCAGATCGGAGTGGGCAGGCAGTATAGGCTCTCCCGTACCACACTGCACTGTACCCGATCCACATACTGACAGCCTGCCTTTTTCACCTCTCCGTTGTCTTCGATTTCAGATTGACAAAGTGAGCGCGGTGTGGTCGCATGGTCGTTAAATACTACAAAACTAATCTGAATTTCCAGTAGCAAAGGAAGAAGCAAAAGGGTAATTCATATTTTTAGATGGACATTCAAAGTCAGAATCATTAATAATCCCCCTCCCCACCCACCCTTTGCCAGCTGTTAATCCAATTCCCTTCCCCTTTAACCACATGCCCCACTGTAAGCTGTATGTATTAGGCATAGTTGTTTATCCAAGTGTGTCAGGCTTATACTATGATTCTACAACAGCAGCAGCAACAGCAGTCGTTCCATCTCACTAGACTTCCAAGTCTTGTAAAGGGGAGGCAGCCCCTTTATGGTCTAGTCTGAATGTTTTTTCAGACCACTTATCAGCCCTGTATATCTGCTGCCGGCGAGACGATTTGCCTTGCATGGCTACGACGGGTCTTGATAACCTCTGTGACAAGCAAACTCTGCGTAACAGCGGACGCCACAGGATGCGGATAAAAGGGGCCAAAAAAGGGGGAAGGAAAAGTCTCCCATTGTAGATGCTCACATTGTGCATTATGGCCAGATAATGAAGAGGCTCTCCCTCTTTGATCATGTACCTCCTAACGACCCTTTTGCAATTCCACATGTTAACACTAAATTGCACAACCTTAGTGGGGTGTATCAGTTAAAGGCTTGTTTGCCCACACGAGTATTTCACTGCTTTGATCTCACAGCCTTCTCCCCATTAGTCTTTTTTTTTTTCTTTTAAACATCTTGATAACAAACTTAGTTGTTGGTTTGCTTTGTTTTTGTAATGGAGAGGTTTTTTACTGCAAAGACTAAAGTACTTCATGGCTTAGTTTCATAGCTGTTGTTTTTTCCCCCTTTGGCTTATAGCTTTGTTTATGGATAATCAATACAGTAAGCCTTTACTTGCTACAGCAAGTCCACAAAATGGTCAATTATTTACCTTCCTACTCAGCTGTAACTATTCATTTTATAATACTAGTCTAGAATATTAGCTTTTCTGTTTGACTCTTTATGAGCAGAGTTTGGCAAACAGTGCTCGTTGAACACCTTTCAGTGTCTGCCTGTGGAATATTAAAAAGGTTCGCTCTTGCCCATTAGAGACAGGAGCCTGTTGTCCTTGTGTGGCTGGTAAGGAGCATCCACATGCTTTGTTCTTTGGGGATTCATTTTGGCATAGTGGTGTATGAAATGGTAAATTAAGATAGTCACACCTCATTTGCGACCAACTGTGTGGTGGAAGGTCTCGATTTCTCTTGCTGCCAAAAGTACATCAGGATTTACTGTATGGTTCAGAATTGAGTGCATCGTAAAATGATACATATCCATATATAACTAAATGAAACTATTGCAGCTACAGGGCTGTTTTCAGCCAGTATTTTTCAGAACTTGATTGAGAAAAAGTATAGAATGTTTTCAAAATGGTACGTCTGTTGGAACTGAAATTTTTCCATTCTTTTGAACCACTGGGCAATAACCTCACTGCTGTTGTTGCAGCCTCGGGGTCGTACGCACAGTCAGACATGAATAAACCTGGGCTACATTTTCTGTGGCCGTGACGAGGCTCCTTGAAGGAAGCCAAACTGCTTCACCAGGCTTTCTGTTGTCTGCCGAGTAAGTGCAGCCTATTCTCAGGCTCTGCTGCAGGGTGTATAACTGGAACCATTTGTTCTGATCAACGTGATGACTTGAAAGCTTTTCTAGGCTCAGAAAAGCAGCTTAGGGGACTTGATCTTTGGTCTGGTGAGCGCAGCTAGAGCAGGCACACGTGCTGGGGCATGCCCCACCACCTCCACCACCACTACTGCTGCCCCGACAGTTGCCCCCCCAGGCCATCTGATGGCAGTCCCTAACAGCCAAGCTTGTTTCCCTTTACATCAGGCATTAAAATGTGTTTTCTGTGATCGGAATGCAGTCCAATATTGTAAACTCAGGTGTAAATACACCCTAGGACGGCTTGTTATCCGATCTGCCAAACCACTTCAGGAGGTGGTCACGTCTCCGATGCTTCCACAACAACTGGGGGGAGCGCAGGTACATGTCAGTGTGGACAAAACTGTGCAGTCTCCTTTGCTGTCGTCAGTTTTCCACTTGGTGATTATCAAATTCAGAACTTTTACATTAACATCTTGGTAAAATACTGTAAACATTACACATAGCCGCATCTTGCAATAAAAGCTTTTGAGTCTAAAGTTGTTGAAAGCATTAGTATGTTGACAACTCGGCCTTTATTCACAATCGACTAACCTTTTTTTCTTTTTCCGTCACATCAATATAAGATACTCTAATTTGAGATTAGAACAGTTTCTTTAGAGGTGCTTATGGTGAGAGCTGATGTTCTAGATAAGTCCTGGCAGTCCTATTGGCTTGCTGTCAAATACTTGGAGACTGTAGAGTCAGACGTCGCTTTCGTTTTACTCGACAAACCTTTAGGATCTATTCCCACACATACAGTATGTTCTCAAGACAGGAGTTAAGAAGGGCCCGTGTGAAGTCTCACATCTCATCTCGCTCTTATGACCCTTGACTCATTATTACCTTGGCGTCTTCCTGTTGTGCCCTTATCATGCAAAAGTACATCTCTACAGCATTCTGCGGAGGACACTGTAACCAACGGGATAAGGCTGGACAGGCATGTGGGCTTAGTCAGCAGGTTTAAGCCCGAGCTGTCTGACTCGAGTGTTGTTTTGGTTCCGACTGACTGAAATGAGAACAGTTCCACTGAAATCAATGTGCTCGTCGATGTTCAAATTAATCAGGGACTGTACGGTACAGTATGTTCAGGCTGTACTGCAGTGTAATACAAAGGCTTGGGATCCTCCCACACATGTTGTTCAGCCGGTCCTTTTAACAACATTCTGTCAGTCTTGTTCCGTCCACTTTGTTCCCACTGGATGAGATCACAGTTACAACCTGTTTCCAGAAGAAATGCTTCTGTTTTCCTTCCTGCTTACTGGAGTAGCTTTTCATGCTGGCAGGTGAGCTAACTTAATCCTTACTTAAAGGAGAGGGAAACGGGAGAGATGAAGATAAAGGGGTATAAATAGGATGCTCGTTGAAGACACACCATAGACTTAATTAGACTAAATCTGACTAGGTCTTCTATTTTTAGCTGTACAGCTGGGGAAAAAGGGGAAACACCACTTCTGTTTGTCCAATCACAGTGGGTAGTTTTTCTCCAATAGCAGGAAAGAGATAAGGAAACAGAAGGCGAAGCCCCCACGCCTGACTCCTGCATCATCAACTCACACTCTTACTCATCATCGCAGCAAACGTTTGAAGCATACGCTGATTGTCATGGTTTGTCGTTTGTGTGTTACCAAGTTACACTAGTGAAACAACCCACATGCCAACTGGGCTAAGTCTCTTAACAAGATAATGTGGACGAAAGGTTAGTAAGTGTGTGCATCTGTGTTCGGACAATGTTGCCCCCTCCAGTTAGGCAGCAGAGTGGGTCCATCCTTCTGAGCAATGTTAAAGAAGCCATGAGAAGTCCTCTGTTAAAGGCCAAGATGCAGAATCCACTATCATTGATGCCTTTGTTTAAAGCAAGCAAGCAATCAGTCTATGTCCATGCAGATTAGCAGAGAAGACTGGACTGTGTGTATATATATATATATATATATATATATATATATATATATATATATATATATATATATATATATATATATATATTCTCATATATCTCATTGCATGTTTGACGTGATTTGATTGTTGTACAGCACGTCCAAACTTGGTCTCATCCATCAGTTCATAATCTCTGCCCCTTCGTCCCACTTACTCTAAAGCTGCCCCCTCCCCCAGCTCTGTTTTTATAGTCCTCCCTTTCGTTAACTCCATCTATTTGTCTCTCGATTTTCTTCTTTCTTTTTTTTTTCTCCCTCCCTCTGTCAGTCAACCTGTGTCAGTGGAGCAGATTAAAAGACAGTGTGCACGTGTGAACTAATCCTTGTGTTAGTGAACTCGGCACATGCTCTTGTGTGTATGGGATCATGTGATCACTGGGGCTGCTTGAAGAGGGCAAATTGCTGCATTATTCTTTCATCCCTTTCCTCCCACTCCACTCACTCATCGTTTGCATCGTCTGTTTCCCATGTTCAAAATCTGTCCACCATCCCTCGCCTTCGCTGTTGCTATGCGTTTTGAATGTATGCTTTTTGTGGCTTGGAGCAGCTTCAGTGGGTTCTGCTTTACAACTGTATTGGCCTGCGTGCTATGTTTCACTATATTTATCTCACATTTAATGCTTGTGACTGCTTTAGCAGGAGTGTGATGGGTTTCTGTGCACATTGATTTTTAAAAAACCTTCTTTCCCCCGTTTCCACTTGGGCTGCAATTCTTTTTTTTGACTAATTGATGACCGTGCAATTATTAAATGATCACAAACTATTCTGATAAAAGGCTTATTGAACAAAACATTTGACGGAGTCATAATTTAGTTTTCATTATGGGGTTTCGATTATTAAAATAATCGTTAGTTACAGCCCTAGTTTCCAGTGTGGTTCCTGAATCCACAAGTGTGTTTTTTTAACTCTGTCTTTCTGCCAATAACAAAGATGCTGTCTTCCTTCCATAGACTGAATCCCCTTTTTGGTGCTCAGAAATACCAAAGTCCCATTCCTAAGTCCCCCACCCTCATGCACCATGTGATATGTTTACCTTTTGGCAGTCCTTTAATCCCTGTCATTGAACCAGAATACAGGTCATCATTCAACATCGTTCCCATGGAATCGCAAGGATTGTCTATAATTTCTTAATTCCACAGACCAGAAAGCATTTCCTGTGTGTGGGAAAGAGACAGGCATTTCCATCCATATTTGAAGCTGCAGTGCATAACTTTAGCGTGTAAATTAATGTCTGTTACAGTCAAGCCATTGCCAAATGAGTTTGCATGATGCAAATTGTGTACGTCTTGTGTCGCCTGCTATTCACAGGAAGTGGTTCATGTTACGCCAAGACTGACAATGGCAGGAGTAGGTTGCAACCTGTTGGGAGTATGGCTGAGTAGTGCATTTTTGCAGAAACCATAGATTTTTCACTGAGAGGGTAACACAGAACTAAGAGATTACGTACATTTTCCTTAGGTTTCAGTAAAAAATAGCCTAATGAGCACTTACCTGCTGTCACTGTCAGAGCACACGATCATTGGCTCAATTCACTTAGTCCTCTGTGTGTAGGAGCTGTGAGCATGCATGACCCTTAATCTTTTATGGTTGGAGTTTGAATTTTTACTGCTGTCACCCATGTGTGAAAAACATGCACTCGTGACACTTGGATGAATGTGCTCAACACTAAGCATGTACGTCGGTCTTTTCTCCCCACAAGTATTTGAGTAGGCATGTCACATTTAAGTGGAAAGCTGGAATAATAAGAGTCGATTCAGTCGTTTCTATCACTAAACCCAATGGAACTCCTGACAGATTGGTCCTGGTTTGTGCTTGTGGCTAGTTTCTGGGCAGATTACACAGGCGGAACACTCCCCTTCCTCCCCCACTCTCTGTATCTTTCACCCTTCTCTATGTGGCGCTGACTCCATCCCATCTGTCTGCATCTTATAGAAGAGTAGATAATCATCAGTCTGTTCAGAGAAAAAGTGCCTCGTGCCTACAATCATTGTACGGCAAATATTGCTCTAAAAATGTGACAGACTACCTGGCTTAGCAACAGTCAATGTGCAGCCCTACAGTTTGTTTGTTTGTCGTTGCCACAGTAACAGCCTTAAAGTTTCAAAAGTTAGTGGTGTGGCCTAGTGAATTGTTCAGGTATTACTGACGTTCCACATAAATGATAATTAAAGTAGAATGATTTCAACATCCAATCCCGTCTTTTTTCCACACATAAGCTCAACTCCATCTGCATTTGTCATTTCCTGAACCTTCCATTTATAGCCCAGGTAATTAAGCTGAGGTTGGCTAAAGTACATAAAGCAGGCTCCAGTTTTGTGGCCAGGCTGTAGACTCTTTCATGACTGTTCCAGCAGTCAGGCTAGTGAGTGGTGGTTTTCCCTATATAAAAAAAAAAGAAAAGAAAGCCTATTCAGTCAGGTGCCACTGTCTGTATGGGTAAACATGTGATCCTGACTGCAACCCACAGCAGTCATGTGAGAAAGAGAAAGAATGACCACCAATCCCCACCTCGCTGCCAAGAGAATCCTAGAAGGGACATCTTTAGTAGAAAAAACAACAACTGCTCTTTGTTTTAAGCCAGTGGACCAGTAAACAAAGGTAGTGAGCAAACAGAGGGCCAATGTATTGTCTGTGGTTGTATTGTAATTCACACGGTACAATTGTTTTTTTTTCATATCCAGCTTTACTTACCCTCCCTGTGCATTTTAAACTTGAGCCAAATGCCCATTGCTGTTTTATTTCCGTTGCCTTTTTCTAAGTTCAAAAGACTTTTTTTTGTCTTTGTTCTGGTTTCAATAGTGGCTCTTTACAGTCGCAGCAAAGCATCATGGGGGAACAAATGTATAGGCTGCCGTGTGGCTTGAGCCCTGCCCCTCTCCATGTATATTACATGTCACCATCTACAGAGTGTGGATCGACGTACCACATGTTCACATGTTGTTTTACTGTGTGTGTGTGTGTGCGATGCTGGAGTATGAGCTGTGCTTGTGAATTGACTGAACGACTGGTGTGGACCATTGAAGCGGCGGACTTTTCACACCGGCTATTTTTAAACCTTCGAATAATACATGGGAAACATTTTTGGAAATGAATGCTCCAAGCCTAGAAAGAAAAAGAAAATCTGCACCCATATTCCCTGTGTTTGATTTAATTGCCATTGATAATTGATTTGACGCAGTGCTCAATGGACATGGCTTAGTCTTCTCTAAATAAGGCTTTGCATTACAAGATACTCTAATTATTCGAAAAATCTTTGACATCACTGTTAATCATGATGTTTGCGGCTGCTTTAAATGAGCTGCAACACGAGAGAAGGACTAAAGCGGAAGAACAATAGAACTCCCCCGTAAAGTGGAGGTTTATAAGAGTCCCATTGTTATGATGATGTCTTAATTCATATCACTGCTGATATGTAATTATTGTAATAACTGGGTGAAGGGTCAGATTTCCTCTGCCTCCACGTATATTAGAAGTGGGTCAAATTGTGTGCGTGTGTTAAATATGTTTGTGACAAGTGGGGGATTTGCCAAAGCGAAGTGTATTAACTGGTATCTGGGCTGGAAATCTGACCCTCCTCTCTTAGAGCACGTTCAGTAATTATGTCATCTTGGATGGCATGAGATGTTATCCATTATTTACATACACAAGTTCAGAATGTAGGGCAGCACATTTTTTTTCTCTCATGCACTAAAGGCGTTGGTTTCTGGGGAAAAAATAAGCAGAGACTGGTTGTTGCTCTGTCACTGCTGTTTGCAGCTGTTTTTGTTTCCTAAAATGGAAAAAAAAAAATGCCGTTCTGTCCTCGTCACTCTTCAAACCAGGTGTTCTTTTATTGCCAATTATTTTGCACACAGACCATAACATGAATATGTATTCTCCCTTTTTCCTGTGCTCGCCAGCCCTCTTCTTTTGATACTTACGGTCCACAGGAGATGCCACAACTCACGTTTGCTCAAGTTTATCTCTGAGGTTCAGACATCAATAAAGCTCAGTTTCTTTCAATCAAAGACATATTTGCATTCACACTAATCAAGTCATGTAAAGTGAAGAAACAGGATGCACCTGCAAAACTACATTTGAGTCTAGTGGTTGGAAGATTCTTAAATTTGATAACGCCACAGACTCATGGACTGTATAATTTGCATGTATATGTGCAGCGGAATACATTTTTGCAGAAACAGCTGTTAATGAATTAAAAACATGCGGCTTATTTCTTTGGCAGGCAGTACCTTACCTAATAAAGTTTGTTTTTTTTCCGCCCAGAGTCCCATTATCTAGGCAGTTACTGCTTGCTTACTTACTGAGGAACTCACTATGGAGTCTTGTGTTTGCCCAATCCGCAACAGTCAGCACAACAGCGTTCTCCTGAAACGTTGAAATGTTTCCCATGCAGCTAAAAACACTGGGGGGAAAAGGCTGGCACGGTTGAAATACAGGTCCTGTGTTTATACAACTTGGAAAACAAGACTGTCTGAGGGATTGTTTAAATGAAAAATACTTAAGTGTTTTAAATGTGGGCTTTACTGTCAGCTTGCTGTTTACACTTTTGCCTTTAATTTGCTCCACAGCCGCTGCTATATTGTCACATCACGACAGGGACAAACGCTCTTGTCATCTAAAATATTGTTGAAATTACAGCTTCAGTTTTGTCCACATTGCAGTGATGGAAATTTAAATGTGTCAATTGTCTGGTGAGAATTGTCAGTAGGTGTTTCTTTATTTTCCATCCACCACTGTTGTGTAAAGGTTGGCAGAAATATGCGTTCGATGGCATGAAAGTCAGAGCCACTATAGAAGTGGCTCTGTGACTTACCACAATCTCTGCTATTTTTCCAGAGAACCAAATGTGACAGCCGAAGGGACGTTTGGGTCATGTGATCATACTTTTCCGCTGAATCCAATTCCGTTGGACTTATTTGCATTTACCTTTCATACGCACTGCGACTTTTCCACCTCCCCTAGAGAAAAATTCCAAATCTTCTGTCACCATCCAATGTGCCTAAAATAGGCTGATGGAAATCCTCCTCATCACTCGTATATCAGAACACGCAGACTTCCACATAGCATATTGTGTAGTGTTTTTCTGCCCTGTGTTGTGTTGAAAGGCACGTGTGTGCACGCACGTTTGTTACAAGGATGAAGGAGGATTTTTGCGGAGGTGGTGTTTGCTGTGCTGACGAGGAGTGTGTGATGGGTGAAGGTTTTGTTCGAGCTGTTGTGGGCAGCCGGGCTTCAAAGGGGCCTTCATACAAGGACTCCACTTCATTCATTTTCGAGGTAGTTCGATGCAATTCAGCGACATGTGAGACGGACACAGGAGCTGGAGAGCAGACCATTATGACAGATTTCTTTTTACCAGAAATACTCGACCACAATTCTAACAGGCCAATCCACAATGCAGCGATATTTTTCCTTAAAAAAACAAGGCAAGGCTTTGCATTTGCAATCACAAGACTAAGGAAAGAGAGAACGGTTGGATTTGTGCGAGTGCCTGTGGCTCTTGGGGAGTTGGGATGACAGTGGGAGGACGAGGAGGAAAGGTGCAGTTCAGTGACCCTGGGCCGACTTGCTACTCGTTCACATGTCAAAGCCAAAAGGCAGAGCTGCCTGCCTGCGTACCCATCTGGGGCCCATCAGGAACAGGAGCCAAAAGAACACACAAGCATGGAAGACACACACACACACGCATATGCTGGTAGAATGGAAGTGCCCTTTTGTCTCAGGAGGAATGGAGAGGCTGGCTGTGTCTGTTGTCAGCCTGCAAGTCCTGTCTTTGGATAGAAGTGTTTATATTTCACAGGCCCGTATCGTCACTCTTTTCGTTGCTGATCTAAAATGGATGAAACGAGCATAGTAATCGTAATAAGACCACAAGTGCAATTGTTGTACATGCATTTTCTTCTCCTAATAAATCCAAAATATGACGATGATGTTTCAAGGTCATTTTTAAAGTAAGCCACCCTTTATTCAGACACACTGCACAGCAGATGCATGACAATAAGCTGACCGTCTTCACAAATTCAAACTAAAAAGAACTGCAGCTTGTGGACATTTACATGCATTCACAAGCTGAGCTGTGTATGTTTATCATTTAAGTTTCAGGTAACCAATGAACGCGTGGGGATCACCATTAGCTTTAGATGTGGTTTCCTTTGTATAGCCGCTTGCATTATAAATCACTTTGTATTAAGGCTCAGGTCCACAGAAACTCAGTGCCTCACCTCACAGCCGGGGAGAGTGAGGATTTCAAAAGCAGCTGTTTGCTCAGATACGACCAAACGGCTGCAAAACAAACAACGTAATAATGAAAGATGTATTTGTATTCACCTTTTACTCCCAGGAATCTCTGAATACAAGGACAAAGGCGGCTGTTTTGTTGTGCTGTCTTGTTGTCGGTGAGGGATTGAATGTCCCTGCTCTGCATGACAGTTTGGAACACAGATCCTGGTAGCAACTGTCCACATGTTATGTAATATGTGACAGACAGAGAGAGAGAGAGAGTTTCCTATTTAGGCAATCTTCACTGGCAAGCTCACTGTGCCACTGTGCCACACAAATGAAAAGTGGTAGCCTTCAATACTACCTGCAATAAAGTGTTGAATAACTTTTTAATGTTTGTTTTTTTTTTTTTTTTCAAATCTTGTTTTGCTTTCTGTTTATTGTAACAGAAAATCTAAAAAATAATCTGAAAAATTGACGATTGTTTTACTTTTTTGTGTTGGACCTCAATGCTCACGGCTCTGCTTTGTTGATCCAAGTTCCAAATCACCAATGGGCATGCCCGGTGCTGGATCTGGACCCAGACCTGTTACTATAAAATACTTTTGATGAAGTATTAGTGTCATTACTGGCGCAGCATTTCCAGGAAATGCAGACCAATCATATTATCAGTCAAATGACACATGAACAGAGCTCCTGCGTCACTCAACAGCCGGCTTTTTATTACACTCCCATATGAGACATGCCTTTCAGGTACATCTCAAGTGAGGAAACCACGCAGCTTTTTTTTAAGAGCTCTCGTCTACTTTTAGTCACCAAAATGAACTGAACATTATCTCTCACCACAGTTTCAACATCTATATCTGCCACAAATGCTACATGCTTGTTTCAAAGTAAAAGCATTCTGCTTTTTCAGTTCCATGAATCCATTTTATTCTTTTATTGTGAAATATTTAAACAGATGTGCTGCTTCACACTGAAGGGTCCTGGCAAACTTAAGTACACAGCAGTATTTAAAAGTATTTTGTGGCATAATTACAGCTTCCTGTGTGAACAACAGTGAGCAAGATACACACACACCCCAGGAAGAGAAGGATCTTCACATTCTGTGATCTGAGAATGAAACAAACTTAATGTTATCAGTGTACACCTTTGAGTCTAGTCCCTAAAATTATTTTTACATGTGTATCTAAAGTGCTTTCTAATCTATATTAGGTTTTTTTTTTGTGTATTCCTTGACGAAAAGGTTTTTATTCCATTTTCAGCATAGTTTGATGTGAAAGTCGGATAACTCCAATGTTAAGTCCAATAAAATGTTTAGCATATTGGATTTAACCACTTAACCAATTACATTTGCTGTAATGACATAATGATGTTCCAGACCTTTGCTTAAGGTATTTTTTCTATCTGGACCTCTTGGGGATTTTAACTGACTACCCCCTGATCTACCCGTGGTGTAAAATGCAATGCATGTCCACATTGTGCCTGTGTAACAGTGCTCCAGGCTCATGGTTCAAGAAGGTTGTGAATGTGTGTGTGTGTGTGTGTGTTATAGGTGTAAAATGCATTAAAGCAGTGATTTTACCATTCGCTTCGAAAGCGAGGCAGAGTTCCAGGAATTAGGAAAGCACTTTTCTGCAGAGGAAACAGGTCTGTTTCATGACCTACATGTGTATAAGTACACTGCCATGATTGGTCAAATAATAAGCCAACCCATTACATTTGTAAAGCACCAACGATGCAATAACGCCTCATTTTAACACCAGTGGCTGCTGAGATGGCTGCAAGTGTATAAGAGTATAAGTGTTAAATACTCTTGCTTCAGCTTGTAAGATAGCTTGATATTGGATTTAGCGATGCCACGCTAACTGTAGCCTTCTGACTCCACCTGTGATGTCCTTTAACCAAGTCTACTTCATCAGTCCTCAGCAGCTGAGCACATTAGGTTAAATCCACGTTCGTTTGTGTAACTAGCAGCAGTGTTTTCCAAGAACTGGGGGAAAGTAGGCTCTGTTGGCGGCTGCTGTGTTACGTGGCTAGAAGAGGGTGGAGGCAAAGAGACTCTCTGGCTGCAGCGTGCAGGTATTTATGGTCATAAGCTGCCACTCATATTGTAATCTCCAGATGGCTTAAGCTCTTTGGCATTGGGTCTCCATGATAAACAAGCCTTTCAGGGTTAAGTTACTGGTCTTTGTGGAATCACGGGTATCCCTTGGCTTGTGACCTTGCTGACATTCGTTTGTGAGATACTGTAGTTTGCGGTGTTGGTGCGGTCCGACCAGATAAACACGTCTCTGTTGCCCGTCGCTCCAGTGAAATAACGTGGACATTTTTCTCCCAGAATTTGAAATACTTGTCTTTCCTTCACCAGGCGGTTCAGTGTGATCCCCATGAATTACACAACATAGTGCACAGTGTTCCTCCACTACTCCCTCCGATGTTTTTTTTTTTGGAGCTTCTTTGCTCTCTAGTTATCAGAGTGTTCCACAGTAGAGCACACCATGCACCCAGAGATTAGGATACAGGCCATGCAGGCGTCTCATATGTCTGTCTATCGATAAGAGACACAGGGAGGGCGTGATGAATGCTACCAACCAAAAGCGTGTGTTGCTGTTAGAGAAGAAGTATGTAGGGTCACGGAAACCGGAGCCAAAGTGCTGCAGCGTATGACAACATGGCAGTCTACTCCTTTCCGTCTTCCTCCCCCTCATCATCATCACATGGGTGTTGAAGGGTGTTTTTGCTTTCACACTGACTTGGAAAAAAGTTGCGAATCAGCAGCCCAACAAGTCGTTTCTCTCACCGCACTTGCTAATAGAAGTCTTAGTGTTAAGAACCATAATGGGATGTTATTTAGGCGCTGTGCAAAATGTGATTGCACTTTGCAGAGCACTCTCTGTGGCCGCCGTACCACTGTGTCCTCCATATGATCATCATGTCAGTGGGTCAGTCAGCGAGGAGGGGAGAAGGACGGGAGTGGTTGTGAGTGGAAGTTATCTGGGGTCGTCTGCTGAGATAGTTGTTTTAATCTGGATAAGAGTCTGGGAGAAGACTGATGCCTCCAGTGTCTGGAGTTTGCTGTGACGCCTGATAGGCCACACAGAGAAATCCATGGGCTCACACACATGACCAGTGTGTCCTTCTCTGCCCTCACACGGTCCATGCCTCTGTGTGTTTGTACGATAACATAGTGTGCTCAAGCCTTCAAACTAAAAACTGGGACATTCACAAGCAAGCATGTGTGTAATGTGAAATTCCATTTGTGTCAGCTCCTCTGCTACAGCAGCACAATAAATGATTTAGTGCCGCAGCAGACCATGTACATGACCCACTTTGTTTGAAATGTTGTTAAAAATCGGAGCAAATTGCTGTAAATGACACTTCATGCATTGGTTCAACAATTACCGCACTGAAACAAAATGGAGGCAGTTTGTCTGCCGTGGTGTCCACACGCTGCCTCCCAGGTGGAGATGTCTGTGCCTTCAGGCTGCTGTGAAAGAGCACAATGTGAATAATTGCCAGCCGATAACTGTGTGTGTGTGTGTGTGTGTGTGTGTGTGTGTGTGTGTGTGTGTGTGTGTGTGTGTGTGGTCAGATGGTGATGTTGAAGTACAGATGACACTGTTGGATGCTTTCACAGAGAAGGAGCAATGGTGGGCGAGACTCTCCACCATGAATAGAGCTGATTACACAGACAGACAGACGACCTGAGCCAGACTGATAGTCATCATCCAAACTTGGAATACTCTGAGGATATTTTGACATTGTGAGGAAAGGCTGCCCACGACTAAGAATTTTTAGTTGATCAGTCGTCATTTGAGGCCTCTAGTCGACTTTTCCTCAGCACATTGAAGATGGTTCCCAATAGAGTTCCTGTTTTTTTCCCTGCGATTAAACGATAAACATCTCACCAACTAATGATTCTTGTGGTTGACACTAAAGCCCCTGGTATACTTCCAAGCACAGCCCGTGCAGACCCAACGCACACCGCATGCAACATGCAGGATGCGCACAAAGAGTATTAACCCAGAACAGAACAGAAGAAGTAGTCACCAAGAATAGTCACCCACCGCTGGCGACCCTCGTGGCGCCTGACACCCCGACTCCACTGCCCGACAGACCTTTTAGCTGATGAGCCGCTTGAACCAGACGTGTCCGAGGGAGCCGTAGCATCGTTCTCTTCTTCTGTGATAGGAATGCGTCCTGTTTCTGGCGTCCAGACTTGTACCGTGACCCGATGGTGAAGTGAGATACTACAGGACCCTGACGCATCTATACCAAGGTCCGCGAAATGTGACGCGCAATGCAGCATGTGCACGGAAGTATACCAGGGCCTAACAGGGGACAGCCCTGCTGTGAGGATATTTTAGCAGGTCCTCCCAGCTATAAATTACTTTGTGAGGGTTAAGACTTGGTTTTAGGGTTACGCTGAGAATTGGCTTGAAGTGAGGGTTATGTTAAGGGTGAGGGTTGAGCATGTGGTTAAGATGGTTAAGGTTAGGTTAAGGGTCTAAGGAATGCATTTTGTCTATGAAGTTTGTGTGTGTGTGTGTGTTTGTGTGTGTCTGTCTTGTGACTCCCAAACTTGAATGACTACAAACTGAACTGGAGCTACTCTTCATTCACTCTCACACACACACGCTGTAATGGTTTAATGGTTTGTACTCCTCTCGTGTTCTTATCAGCATCCATGCATAGCTTAACTCCCCCACCACACACACACACACACGCACACACATAGACAGACAGACAGACAGGCAGATACACTGTATCGAGCACTCGCATGTCTCCACCTGTCTTAAAGTGACGGAGCGTAGCAGAGAGCACTCCAGCCTAGTGAATTCCTTCCCTGCTTGCCTTGTGCTTGTCTCCTTGGGACTCCCCATAGAGATACAGCATAGTTCCTGAGCCGGGGATCGCTCCACTGAGTCCACCGGCTTCACATCGCTCCACTTTTTGCTTCAGGCGAACTGATAGGACAGGTCCTGCTAATGGAGTGCTGATTGTGTTATAGGCATAATTATCTCTCTTTACCTCTTGACTCGGGGCCATTAGCAGGATAGATAGTACAGAATAAGGGACTGTCAGGAAGATGGAGTGTACAAGACGAGCAGGGTCCAGGAAATGCCATGGCACACGCCTACCCTCCCCCTCCCCCATCCTCTCCCCGCTGAAACTTGCAATGTAGGCAAGGAGATGGAAAACTATAGCTGAGAGCAACAAATAAATATTAGCCAGCAGAGGCCATTCTATTGTCTCGGGGCTGACATGAGATATCAATCATATGTAACCTGCTGTGTTTTGAACTGTAAGCTGGGGAGTTTATAATAAGAATAAATATGAATGTGTTTTAATGAGCCTACACCCAAGACTGCTGGGATACTGATATACACTGAATTGTAGATTTTTTTAAGATGCTCGTGTTATTGCTTTTGTTGTTATGTTATTGCCCTAAGTTACCTTGAGGATATTTTATCATTTCTGCAGCTAGGCTTCTCTCAGTTAAAACAATATATATTCATATTCAGTATTTACAAGTAAAAGAATAATAGAATAAGTTGAATAAGTGGAAGAGAGAACCAAACAGTGAGAATCTTCTGACCTTTGACATGATGCACCAGTGAACTGGTTTCAAACGGGATTGAACTGGTTTCAAATGAAATCGCCACACAAGCTAGACGAGTCAAGAAATCTTTCTTGCTGCCTGAGCAAAAACACAAGCATTAACCCTTTCTGCTGTCTTTGGTGATTTATCTCATGACAATATTCTTCTTTTTTCTTTTTCTTTTTTGTTCTTTGCAGACGAGCTCACCTGCGGCTGTGTCTGGAGCGGTTGAAGACCCTCATACCTCTGGGACCTGACTGCAATCGCCACACCACTCTGGGCCTGCTCAACAAAGCCAAAGCACACATAAAGGTAAGGGATTAGTGGAGCTGCAGCTGGTCCCGGGTCACCTTTTTACTGTCGTCAAACATCGACCACAGATGGAAAGACGGAAAATAAAAACACCGAATGGTGACACACAAGTGTTTTTTACAACTAAACTGAGCAAAAAAGAGTAACGCCTCTCATGACTAATAAAGTCCGCTTTGGTATTTGGATTGGAGTGATGCAAGCGGTCATTAACTGGTAGAACATGTGTAATGCAAGTCTTTTTCACAGCAGATGTTTTCCAACATGACATCGTAGGACGGTAACATTAATTATCCAGGGTTGTTCAAGTGTAAGAGTAGAATAAATGTTTCATTTTAAAACTGTATACATGTTTCCAGTGTTTTCTGGATGTGTCACAATAAAGTGATGGAGAAACATCATTATAGCATTGCATTTGCACAGGACTGTGTACTGATACAAACAAATAAATCCATCCTTAGATTTAATTTATTCTCCCCTTTGGTCAGCTCCACACCGCCGGGATTACTATGAATATGAAAGTTACAGCATGTGTCCCTGTTTGTTTCACATGCAGTTATCGAGTGCAGCGAGGGCTTTTAGCGCAGCGTTGATCGACTGGAGCGTTTAATGAGAATTATTTCACTGTGTGAACACGATGTAGGAAATGAGTTAAGTAAATTGCGTCTGAAAATACTTACATAAATCCATGCCATTAATACAACGTGTTGTGGACTAAATATGAAAATTGTGGACACAAACTGGTAATCACAAGGTCACGGGTGAGACTTTCCCTGCCTGATAATCCAGGCTTCAGCTGTGTATGTAATGCGTTAAGACATCAGCTCCATCAGCGCCTTCCATCCCCTGGAACAACAGACATGTGACTGCCTGAGACTGAGCAGGCCGCATGCGAGGCGTCCTGTGTGGCGTGTGCTCACGTAACAGACGGGGAGAGCATAAAGGCCATGTTGTTATTGTACGTGTTACGCACAGACATATATACAAACACCCGCTCTATTACCGCCACATCTCTGCACTTCTCCTGTCAGCGCGAGTCAATCCGTTGCTTATTGATGGCCCACTGCTGTGGTCCGTCGCCGGGAGTCACGCTCGTCAGCATTATGTCACAATGTCACGATGGCCGTGACATAAGGCTGTGAGGTTAGAGCCCGGCGCGGCACAGCACTCATCACTTCCTGCCATCAGTCTCACTCGTAGTGTAATCGCGCAAGAAGTAAACAGAGGCGCGTGACATGTCAAACTCCAGGCCTGCAGATCACATCCTGTCACAGTGCAGCACAGTTGTATTCGAGGCGCGGGATAATACCTTACGTCTAATGATACTGGCCTGGTGGTATGTAGTATTAACCCCAGAATGCATTGCTGGTGCGTTGTGACATCATGCAGCAGCTCTCCACGAGTCACCCGACCTCAACTGTAAATGAGTTTGACGCCCCTGACTTGGCGGCTGGCAGGGCAGAGATCCGAAAGAGTGAGTTTCCTTTTATTTTGGTGACCAAAAGAGGAATATTGGGCAGAAGCGTGAGGCTTATTTTAGCCTGACCTGTACGATGGAAAAGACAAAGTTCCGGGGGCTTAATGTCAAAACAGGCACGTGTGTCTTTGACGGGAATTTCCATACAGACAAATCTCCAGCGTCTTATCTCCTCCGTATCTGCATTCTTGTCTCAGGTCTTCCTCCTTCTCTCGCTCTTATCTGCTCTGTACTTCGTCGCCGTCTGTCCCTCTGTCTGCCTGCACACGCCCTTCTTTTGTCTCACCTTCTCATTTTTTTTTTTGTGTCTAGCATTCCTTCCCTCCTCCATGCTTACATTTATCTCGGTGCTCTGCTTTTATAGTTGACCTCTTCTCTGTCTCCCCTGCTGAATCTCTCCCTCTCTCTCTCTCTCTCCTCTGTCAGAAACTTGAAGAGGTGGACAGGAAGAGCCAGTACCAGCTGGAGTCTCTGGAGCGTGAGCAGAGGCACCTCCAGCGGCAGCTGGAGCTGCTGGGGGGAGGCAGCGGCGCCGCAGCCCAGAGCAGCCCGGGAGAGGGGGAGAGGATACGCATGGACAGTGTGGGCTCTGCCCTCTGTTCTGACCGATCTGACTCTGACCAAGGTGAGGAGGGATTGTTAATTTAGTGACTCTGAGGCCATCAAAACACTCCAGCTGCTCTCAGGCTAATTTTACAACACTGTTCAGAGCCCCCACAGGGACTGTAGGTGAAGTGAGGTGTAAGTAATAGATTTCTTGGCATAGAGACTTAAATGCATGTGCTTTTAAAGAGAATGTAGAGGTCCAGAATGTAACATTTAGGAGGGTGTATTGACAGAAATTTGATATAGTACCCATAAATGTATAGTTGCTTTAAAATGATGTTTTACAGCAGCACAGACAGACAAAACAGCACACGCTTACTATGTGAACACTTCAGATATGTGTCTTTGTTACAACCTGCAGTCTTTAGATGTCACTATTACTTACACACTGGATCATGTATCTAAATCCATCCATTTTCTACTGCTTTATCCTCCACATGAGGTGCTGCGCCAGTCATAGGGCGACAGGCGGGGTTCACCCTGGACAGATCGCCAGTCCATCACAGGGACACATACGTAGACAAACAACCATTCACTCCCTCACTTGAGTTCATTTAGAGTGTCTAGTTGACCTAATCCTCATATTGCATGTTTTTGGACTGTGGGAGGAAACGGGAAGAGAAAACCCACACACACACGCACACACGGGGAGAACATGCAAACTTCATGCAGAAAGACCCTTGTTTTCCGACCAGGTCGTGAACACAGGTCTACTTGCTGCAAAGGCAACAGCTAACCACTACAAGTCTCTAAATATTAAAGAAATGATGTATTTATATTGTAATTCTATTATTTGGGGGCTATTGTAAAAACATGGCAGTCCAAAATGCCAGCGTCTGTAGAGCTGATACATCTCTTGATATAAATATACTGTATAAGGCTCATTCTGAGGCAATTTAAAACAACAATTGATCTTATCTATTATCTATTGTTTCTTCAGAAAGTCATTTATAGGTTGTTGTTTTTTCAACAGCAGTTGCCATCCTTACTGTTGCATTACTGCCTTAGTTGTTCATGTTCTTCATATTTCATATTGGCAAAAGAAAAATACCAGGGGGCAAAAGGAAATTAGTGGGCGGAACAAAAGTGCGTGAGAAAAATACATTCTCTTTTCTATTCTCTTTCCTTTTCCTCTACTGCCTCCAGCCTTCATTCACAGTGGACGTTGTTTTTAATCAGTCGTGTATTTTTCTTTTGTCTGTTTCCTCTCCGTTTCTCGGCTGCAGAGGAGATCGAGGTGGACGTGGAAAGCACGGAGTTCTCCCATGGAGAGCTGGACAGTGTGAGCACGGCCAGCACCAGCGACCTGGACGACCACAGCAGCCTGCAGAGCATGGCCAGCGACGAGGGCTACTCCTCCTGCAGTGTCAAACTTGCCTTCTCCTCCTAGAGCCTCACATCGTTCCTGACCAACCCGCCCGCCCGTCTGTTTATCCACCCAGCCACGCCTACACACACACACACACACACACCCGCCCAACTCAGACGATGACCGAGGCCACGGAGCCTCTGCCTCCCCCACCTCCACCTCCTCTGTCCTCAGCCTTTAAATTACCACTCCTGACACCGGGGACCCAAACACAGTGATGTGAGATTGACAATTTGATGTTCTTCTCCTCTTTTTAAAGGGAGATGGTTGATATGAAAAAAAAAAAAATTTGACATCATTGTACATTTTTAATCCTGTAATTTAAAACGAATGACTGATTTTACGCTCGCAAATCATCCAATGTCTGTTTTTTTTTTTTTTTTTATATACTCACAATCCCCAATTTGATCCAAAAATGCACTTAAATTCTTATAAATTTAAAAACAAAAAAAACTATCTCCCCTGTGGGTTCATGCGTGAGGATGATCCTGTGAATCCCATTCCGATGTGGTGACGATGGGCCTGGATGATCGGGAACGGTCTCCGATGTGGACTTGAATTGAACACTGTGGGTGAACTTTTGTCATATCAACACAGCTCGGTTCCCGACAACACGTCCTTCCAGCCTTGAGTTTAATCCTCGTCTTAATGTCTTTTTTTTTTTCAACACCGCGGGCGCTCGGACACTTGAATTGGTGCTATTGTGAAACAAACCAGTGTGGAAGCCGATGAGAAACACCACTACTAAGCTTCTAAAGCAAACAAACAAAGTGTGTCTGTTGTGATTGTTTCCAATCAAGCGTGGAGGAAAACAACCACAAAAGAATTGGGACGGGGGGGGGGGAACATTCCTGTCGAATGTGGGTGCTCATTGCATTTTGAATGAGTGGAAATTGTGTGTGTGTGTGTGTGTGTGCGCGCGTGCGTGCGTGTCTTTTGTTTTGGTTTCTTTACCCTCGACAAGCAGCTACAACAAGCAATCCTGCACTTGCCTACTTTAGAGCTGTCCATAGAAACGGCACAAACCAAGTCCTTCAAAAAAAAAAACACACACAAAAAAACAGCAACAAGGAGAAAAAAGTCCAAACTACAACAGCAGACCATGGAACAGATGCCCATCCTCTTTCCAGCAGTAATAAGCAATAACTCCGGTAGTTGTTTTAGTTGCATTTTATTTGATTTTCTCCCGACACACTCACATGTGACCGTCCAAAAACTTTTCTTCTTTTTTTTGTATATACAAATAGATTATTAAATTAAATTTTAGAAAAAGAGTTTTTTAACAAACAAAAAAAGAGTAGAGCTCTGTTGCTGTTTAACCTGTGTTTATTGTGCTTTTAAAAAAAATCGATATTTTGAGAAGATTTCGTCCTCTGTAAAGTCGCATGGACACTGTTTCATTTTTATTTTATTTTTCGCTCAATTTTATTGATGGATTAGGTTTTTTGAAAGTCACTCGTTTCGTAGCAGGAGTCACAGAAAAGTCGCTCGTCAACATGATGGCATTGTGTAGATCATGTTAATTTATTAGACTTGTTTTCTTTTTCTTTTGTTTCTAATGTTCACAAATAGGGTATAAATTGCTGCCTCTGGCATTCCACTGGCGGTCGGGTGATCTGTGAGCGTGCACGTGTGTGTGTCTGTGTGTTCTGAAGTGTGGGCAGAAGAAAACGGGTTATATGATGTCACTGTTCGCCATCCCAGCTCCACTGGTATTAAGGATTGCACTTCAACCACAGTTCTCTTTATTATAATTTTTTCTCTTGAAACCCTTTTTTGTTTGGAAGCAAAAACAAACGACAATATTTATTTTACAATCCCCTGAAGAACACAAACAATGGGGGGAAGTTAACTTATTTTGGTTTTTGTCTTATTTTACTCCTCCTATTGCTGATAATTCCTCATTCCTTATTTTAAGAATTGTATATTTTATGGCTTATTGTTATTATTTTTGATCCTTTTGTTGGGACGGGGGGGCGGGGTTACAGAGGGTGGGTGGCAGTATGATGAAAATGTAGCCATTTTGTGTTTTCTTTATTATTATTATTATTATTATTATTATTATTTCTTTATGTATTTTATTTTTATTTTCTTCGATGGACACTTGAAATGTAATCGGCCCCTAAGCTGCTCCTAGTGCTGAGCCTCGCCTTTTTGAGAGTCGTCGGCCTTGTCCAGAGTCAGCTTCCCCTCCTCTTACACTCTGCCTGTGGTCGATGATGAATTCAGATCACAAACACATGGAGACGGGCTGATTGACAAAATGGCTGAATCCCCGTGTGTCTGCCTGTTTTTCGGGGGGTCTGAGGGAGGCTTTCTCTGCACGAGGCTCATTGATAGCCAAGACTTAACTGGCAAATATAGAGGCGGCTACTACACAATAAAAGGGGTCTAAAACTCCACATCGTAGTCTCTATTAGACTCGTGTTTTGGTAGAAAATGTGTCTTACATTTACAAAGACTCCGACTGAGGATTTTAAGAAAAGACAAACAAAGAAGAACAAATCCTTTTGGTTTCTCTGGAGGACAACATTAAGGTGTGGGAGTTTGACGCGTGTGCGCTCGCTGCGTGGCTCTGTCGAGGTTGTTGAACTTGGCGCTGAATCAGAGAGTCACCACGTTTGGTGCTTGACATTAAAAATGATGCCAAAACCACCTCAGAAACACCTCAGTGTCCTCTCTCTGTCCCCGAGGGACAGTTTGCGTTTACTTATTAAGCTTCACCTTTGTTTCTGTTTTCTTCTGCTTCTTCTTCGTACTTTGCCGACAGGTCAAAAAGGTCACCTGTTTGACGAATAAATTGAACTCCTTGTGCAGATCGGATGCTCGTCTTTTCACCTGCTCGGCCTCCAAATGATTTTTTTTCTGTTATTTACCCCAAAATATGACGTGTGAAAGCTCTCTGGCACTCTAATTTCTCTTGAGGTGAATCATTATGTTCTAAAATGGGATCAATACTAATTATGAGAACTAATTTGACAGAAGCCAGGTCTGTGGGTGCATATGTGTGTATGTATGTGTGTGTGTGTGTGTGTGTGTGTGTCGTTAGAATGACCCTTGGTCCACGACTTGGCTGCACTGATCTCAGTTTCCTGCCTGCTACTTAGTACATATCAGACTTTTGAATTCAGAAAACGACAAATTCATCCAGTGTCCGATATAAAGGCTGGTTGTGAAGGCTCTGTCATGTAAACTGCAGCTATCACTTTGTATTTAAAAAAATAATAAATAAATAAAACGCCTGCTAAGTTCACTGCAGACCAGTCCTGGATCAGCTCAGTTTACTGAGATGCTGGCTCCTCCCGAACAGAAGCATATCTTGATAAGCTGGTGACCACAAAGCTATATTTTTACCTCTGTGTTTAAGGGTTAGGTTTAGACCACACGCGGTCCTGAGTATTGAGTTCTGGTCTTGCGGGTGGACCTGAAAGTGTACCAGCCGGGCTAAAACGGAGGTCATCGTGCTTTTCTGTAAATCCACTTCCCATCCAAGGTGTTGGTCTCTCAGGATGTTGTCTTTGAGCAAACGCGTCTACGATCAGTCCCACATAGGGAGTCCTGTTGTTGTCAGCCTGTGGCCATCCTTTGTAAAACATGCAATCTGATGATGATGATGATTCTGTAGATGTGTAAGTTGAAGATGCAATACTTACAATAAAAAAAACACCAAGATTTTCAAAAAAGAAAAAAATGGAGCTCTTTCTACCACAAAACCTTTTTCCTGGGCTGAATGAATGCGCTGTGAAGCGGTGACTCATGCCGATGCATCCAAAAATACATTCAAGGTTAGACTGTTTAAGGTGTGACTCTTCAGACCAGAGCTGAAAAAAAAACAAGAAACGCAGCAAACTGGGGGCGTGATGATGACGGATAACACTCACTGTAATGGTTCACATGAATCTTACTTTTATGACACGGTAGTTTCATCTTAAAGGAAATCACCCGAGTCATGAATCTGCTTGAACTTTTCATAATCTATGGTCGCGTATTAATGACTGAGCAAAAAAAAAGCACTTTGATTAAAACACACGTAATTGAATAGATAGAGAGGATAATGCAACATGTGCTGTCTGTGTCTGAGCGCCTGAAACAGTTTACTCCTCTGTTGATGGAAATGATGGGATGTGGTTCAGGAAAGTTCAGCTTGTGGCTGGATTTTTAGAGTCACAATCAAATTGAATTGAATTGAATCAAGTTCCATGTAAAGTTGGACACGCACTGCTCTTGTTGTTTATCGTGCCGCGGTAACATCACGGTGTCACATCTGTGTGCACATGTGCGTGTTACGACTCCAGCACGCTACATGTGTCTGTGAAAGATCACATGATGTTTTCTGTGATCAAAGCAGAGACGGGTGTCCCCGTCCCCCCCCCCTCGTCTCTGTCTCTGTCTCTGTCTCAGACCACATGAGCCTCCACCACATGTCATATTCCTCTCAAGTGGCTTCAGCTTTTGAGGAGTGGTTAAGAGGGTTAGAGTTACTCTGAACCTCCCAAGTTGTACAAAAACCATCTTGTCACACACCACAGTGTGATAATGAAGATGCCCGCTTTTTTTTTGTTACTACTGATAATCTGGGTTAGATTACATCTCCACTTCAAACTGTCACTGACACCAGACGTGTTCTGTCTGTGTGCGACGACGAGTCATTTCTGAAAAGGAAGGGAGGGGCGGGGGGGAAAAAAGACAAACTGGAAACAGGGATGTTTACAAAAAGTTTGAAAAAGAAGTGTGTGTCTGTATGGAGAAGGTAATAACACACAGTGTAGACTCACACTTCCCCATAAAAGTGTTTCAACTGAAAAGAGAAATCAACACGGACCCATTTTTGGTCTCACTTAATCTCAGTTGTTGAAGACTTTAGCAGCTTTAATCCCATGATCATGTCTGGTGTTTTTTTCATCACCAATTAAAGGAAACCTTCACAGATTTGCATTTAGCTTTGTATTACTAGAATAAGGGGTAGTATTTTTGAAAAATTGTGCTTCCCAACCTCAGTTTCCCCTGAGTTGAGAAATATCTACATTCTTCTGTTGCTTGTTACGTGCCCACCAGTGACACTTGCTCCTGTACCTGTGAGCAAAGATGGCGGACACTGTTTACATTCTGGGAATGAGGTCCCACTCCCCCTACGAGTGGGTCTAAAAAGTGCGGAATTAGTATTGCAGTTTCAAGCTCGGACCAAGTGTCACTGGTGGGCACGTAACAAAAAAGAATGAAGATATTTCTCCACTCAGGGGAAACTGAGGTTGAGAAGCACAATTTTTCTAGTAATACAAATCTAAATACAAAAATGTTCCATGGGAACAATAATTAAATATAACATAGCAATATAAAATCACCTTTGACATCTCATGTGCTCCATGCAGACCGGTTCATCAATCATATATAAGTAAAAAAATGCTGCCATCTAGAGGACAAACACACTCAGTGTTTGCTATCACAGCCATCAAGAATACACTGGCCACTTTATTAGGTACACAGAACACCATATAAACTGGCACCTGGTGTTCTCTGCTGCTGCTGCTGCTGCTGCTGCTGCTGTAGCTCATCTGCTTGAGTACTTGGTTGTATTGCTGGCTCGTTTGGGTAGCCCAGCCACTGCCCTCTGTCCTCTGGCATCAACAAAACCATGTTTGACTAAAGAGAGAGAGCTGACTCACTGTATATCTTCTCTTTTATTCAGACCGTTCTTTGTAAACTCTAGAGATTGTGTGTCTGTGTGTGTGTGTGAAAAATCACAGTAAGCCACGTCTGTGTGCCTAAATGCACCGATTTGCTGCCATGTGGTTGATTAAATGTTTGCATTCACAGGCAGTTGGTACCTAAGTAAGTGGCCAGTGTTTTTTTTTTAAATAGTGGATGTGCTCAAATCCATCAGTTTCACCTCGTTAGGTCATTGTGTGAAACTTAACTTGTGAATTGTGAGTTTTAATATTCAGAACAACAACATTTACTCAGTCTGTGGTTCAGAGTGAGGGGGAAAAAAAAGTCTTCAGGGTGACTTCATGAAACAAACCACTAGGCGGCATGAGAGGCCTGGAAATCACACTGTCTGTGTTTTCACAGACAGAAAGCAGCTACACTCTGATAGCAGCACTGTATTTAATTATATATTTATTTATTATTTATATATACAGTATATATATGTCACTTAAACAGATGATCCCAAATAACAACAAGTGTGTTTTGTTTTTCGTCAGATAATCCTAAACTCTGTGTTCACTCTACAGATTGCAGGATCTTTATCACACTCTATGTCACATTTCTGACTCAGGTTCAAGTTTCATGTTTTATCTTACACCATATGTGTATTATGGTAACATTACTCTGAATTTATAGACATAATCACCTCATTTAAAAACAAAGAGTGATGTGGCTGCTATTTGATTTGCCACTGTGCATCTTCAGTCTTGTTCTTTGTGTTTGAGTTTTCAGATGGTCGTCACAGTCTGTAGCAATCTCAGTGCAACAGATCTGGAAAATGAGAGCAGAGCATTAAAATATGTCAACATCAGAGGTGGTCATTCATTCACCTGTCCTCATCATTCACCTGTCCTTATCATTCATTCACCTGTCCTCATCATTCATTCACCTGTCCTCATCATTCACCTGTCCTCATCGTTCATTCACCTGTCTTCATTCATTCATTCACCTGTCCTCATTCATTCACCTGTCCTCATCATTCACTTGTCCTTATCTGTAACCTGTCCTCATCATTCATTCACCTGTCCTCATCATTCATTCACCTGCCCTCATCATTCACCTGTCCTCATCATTCATTCACCTGTCCTCATCATTCATTCACCTGCCCTCATCATTCACCTGTCCTCATCATTCAACTGTCCTCATCATTCAACTGTCCTCATCATTCATTCACCTGTCCTCATCATTTATTCACCTGTCCTCATCATTCACTTGTCCTCATCAGTCACCTGTCGACATCATTTATTCACCTGTCCTCATCATTCAATCACCTGTCCAAGATTTAAAACGTACAGTACAAAAAAAACTAATTATAAATCAGATTATACACCTAAAAAAACATTTCATTACTTTCTACCTCTGGTGAACATATAACTTATAAAATCATATATAATGAATTATGACTGTCTGAACATGATCCTATTTTACCACTAGGCTGCATGAAAGTACTCTGCATGTCATGGCTCTCAGGACTCCCACGTCAAAGACCATGTGAGAATAAAAGCGTGGGAGGGGGGGGACACAGTGTTTCTGTGAAAATCAGACAGAAGAGGACAAATGACAGAATCTCAACCACATTCACCAAATACACCAAATACAAAAGAAAAGAAATATGTCATTACATTTTTTTGGGGGGGTAATGAAGCTTTGAAAATGTAGCCAGTCCTGAATGAATTGGTCATCAGTATTATCGGAGGAGGCTGTCATCAGAGACACTGATCCAAACTGTCAAGTGACGCTCGTCTCCTCTGAGAGGAAGTGACACGAGCCCACTGCTAATTTAAAACAGAGAGTAAAACAGAGGATAATGAACGCACAATACTTCACTTTACAGACACAGACAATTCTAAAACACACATTTCTCAGTCGCGAATTGTGTCAGTGGTTGTTTGTTGTTTACTAATGTGTGAACTTTCTTTCTTCTTATCTTTGATTGTATGAAACGTCTTGATTTTCACACATGACGGGGAGGGGGAACAAAACCACAGTTTAATCCCAGTCTATTCACACTGTCAGCAGCTCTGTCATGATCAAATTAGAGAGTGGTTACACCTGAGACTGCAGGTGACATTGGAGGAGACATGTGAGGAAGGACAAGGGGAGACAAATCTCACATGAATTGTTTTTAATTAAAGACAAACCTTTGTAACAGTCAACATGGTCAAAGGTCAAAGGTCAAAGGTCACAAAAGCTTTAACTTTCTCACTGACTCAGGGACCTTAAGTAGCGCCAATTAACCCGTCCTCGTCATTCACCTGTCCTCATCATTCACATGTCCTCATCATTCATCCGTCCTCATCATTCACATGTCCTCATCATTCACATGTACACAAAAAAACCTACTCATTTACAGTCATGCCAGGAAATGTAATTCATTCATTTCCAGCTCTGCTCGCTTTACTAGCCCAATGTTGCTATAGCCTCCGTCTGTCTCAACACGAAACAGATTCATACGAGATCAAAACACTGCTGCACTGAGAAATGCAGAGATATTTGTACGATATCAACAAATATAAGCAGATTGGCTTAAAGCTCAGGTGTGTAACTTTAATTTGACGTATTTGACAACATCACACATATTTGTGACTATAGTTACTAGGGAAAGTACCGTAGGTTTATTCTGTTGTTGAGCTAATTAAAATGTTTTTGGCACACTGCTGGTCTCCTGGAATGAAATGAGAGCGTGACTGTTGGCTGCCTCTGCTGCTTATGAGAAAATACCCCCCCCCCCCCCACATGACTCATACTCTGGCCCTCATGTCCAGATTGGACGCCCCATACTTCCCATGCAGAGGAAACAAACCCATGCATCCAATTACTGCACTGACAGCGCCGCAACAGCACGAGTCTGCGAGTGAATGTTGATGTGAGGAGCTAAATGGAAGCTGGACAGCGGGAGGGGGGGGGGCTCTCACTCTGTGGGTGGGTGTCCTCTGGTGACGTGGATGAGTCATGCTCCCCACAGCGGCCGGCTCTGTGACATCACAGCAGCTTTATCACGGGAGATAACAAATGTCCTTCACTGCTGATTGAAGGGGGACGAGGGGGCACGCGGTGAATTATGCATCACGTCTGTGGGGAGAAAGGCAGCGCGTCGTCAAGGTGTGACGAGTCCTTTTAGAAATGAGGAGGCAGCTGTGCGTGTGTGTGTGTTCTTGTACTCATCGCTTTGTGAGGACGTTTCAGCTTTAACCCTTTTAAAGTCAACGTTGTTTCACGAAGCCGGACAATCGGCATCTCTGTCGCCAGAGAGGAGAGAGTTGGAAGAACACCTGTACATAGTTTCCATTTTTTGGCCTGTTTCTGAAACATTGAGACACTCAAAATATTATTGTAAATAATCATGAATTTTATAAATAATCATGTTTTATACTGCTAAAATTTCAGATTTAACACGCAACATCTGTTGTTCGTTTACAACTGCAGTGTTTTTCTAAATAAACCTTTTTTTAAGCAGTCTTTTAGCATGCAGTAAATTGTAAATAATTGCCAGATATTGGAAATTATTATGGAAAAATGGGCAAAAGCACTTCGACATTGGACATTCTCTGGTCTTTTTTTGGCTAAAATAAGCAAGGCGGATAACCCTAACCCATGTGGTTAGGGTTAGGGGCTAGGGAATGCATCATGTCTATGAGGGTCCTCACTTTGAATGCTGCACACACACGTTTGTGCAGCATTCAAAGTGAGTGTGTGTGTGGTAATCAGTGTGACAGAGTAACTGTACAAAGAGGAGCACAAGGTCTGTAGGCCGGTCAATGTCCAATGTCCCGGACCAGGCTCTGGGGAAACTGACCATGTCAAGCTCTCTGTCTCTCTGTCTCTCTGCTGATGGTCATAAGGAGGCACAATGCTCTCTCTCCCTCCTCACGTAGTCCAGCCATATTCATGGTGCCTTTGATGACCACAATGTGAAAAGCCTGGATGGAAATGTGACCTGTGAGTCACCCGGCAAAAACAGAACAAACAACATGACACATGAGGCTCCCGTTAGCAAGGTTACAATAGTTCTCTGGTTTCATTAGATTTGACTTTTGTTTTTAAAATGAGTTTGTTCTGGTTAGTTTAAGGGCGGGTTTGCTAGTTTTTAGTAATATGGAGTATGTGCCAGGTTCAAGATGCAAAAAGGTCATAATAAGTATTTTGTCATTAAAAACCCAGCAAACAATGCAATTTTAAAAATGTATTAGGACAAATGAACCACCATCCCTGGATCAGATTTATAAGAAAATAGACTGAAGTGCAAAATGTGCATCATAGAGCTGATGTTGGATGCAGTTAGTGTGAAAAACAAAGTAAAAACATTTTATTATAAATGAATGAAAAACCTGTCTCAAATACAATCTTTCAAAAAATAAATACACTTCATGTCAACCCAAAAGGATTATGTATGAAATAAATGTACAAAGATGAAAAATAAGCACATTTCTGCGGCAATTTTAGTTACTTTTAGTTAGTTAATTCAGTGCGGAGTATTAAGGCCACATGTAAAGAATTAAAAAAAACAGCATGAGATTAAAGTCATAATTCTGAGAAAAAAGGCATAATTCAGAGATTAACGTCTGAATTATGCCTTTTTTCGGCCCACATGTAAAAAGTACATAACTCAGTGTCAGTTAGTTGTCGTTTTTTCTTTAAACTCTTATTTTTATTTCAATTTTAGTTTCCGTTATTTGGTTAGTTTTCTTAGTTCACTGTAATAACCTTGTTATGTGCTACAGTCTGTCTGCCAGAAACTCATTTGGAGACCCTTTTTTTTTCTTTTTTTCTTTTAATGTTGTTTATTTATTCCACACGGATGAATCACTTGGATCATTCTTGGTTTATTCCTCCGCCTTTTTTTCGGTCTTCTCGTTCAGGGACCATGCCGCATGCACAGGAAGTAGTGAATGTCAAGAATGAATGTGATTTCAGTAAATTTAGCATCCGTTTAATGTCTTTAGGGAGGCACCGAGTGGCTTCATCACACAACAACCGCTCCCTGTATCACATTTGGACTCACATAAATACATTTGGTGTTAAGCAGGTGGAGAAGCCTGAGAAGACAGGTGGACTATACTGTCGGCTGTGGTTTGTACAAATCGAACAAATGCTATTTTTTTTCTTGTCTCCATCAGAGGGATCTAGTGTCATCTCAAATTTGACATACACCTTTACTAATTCAACTATTTATTTCTTTACTTTCACGATTGTTGAATCATATTTGACACGTTTGAGTCACTGGTGAATATTGAGGTCATTTCATGGAAAATGAGAAGTGACAGCTTCTTCTTCAGTGTTTGTCAGTGGAAATCCGTCTGAGCCTCGTATACACTGGGACTGTGGCTGCTGGGGATGATGATGATGATGATGATGATGAGATCGCTCACCAGTTTAATATCCTGCAGAAATACATATTCTCCTCTGAAATGTTGCAATACAGTTATAATGTAAGATATGCAGGATATGACACTTCCCATGAAAGGAAATGGAGAGGCTGTTGTTGGTGGTGGCTGTGGTGGCTTTGTATATTATTGCATACTTTGTCTGAATGAACGAGTCGGGACAATGACAATCTCATTTTTTAAACTTAGCATTTGACGAGATTGAAACAGGATGTTTTGATACTGAAGATATTATTGTAACAATTTATAGTTATAATGACTAAATACTCAAATGACCTGGCGGCCAATGTGCATCTAGTCTGGTTAAGAGGGGGCGGGACTAGTGGAGAAAAAAAACTAACTGTTCAGTAGCATGATCTTAAAATTAAAACACAATATTCCATCATGATATCGCAATTGAGAACTTCATGATGATATTTCACAGAATTTCAAAGTAAAAGTGCTTGTTTTGATATGAAATGACGTCATTCCATAATACAATAAAAACATATTTATGATGCAACATCAATCTATTAATATTAAAAACTGAGACTTTTATTTAAAATGAAGTAGGAATAATAATGTGGACAACTGTAATTAAAACAAGCTCATTTATGTATGTAATTATTACATATAACACATACGATAATTACGAGTAAATGTCTGATTATAACTGTTATAAAAACATTGAGGGCAAACATATTTAGTGTTATATTCTATATCACCTCGCTGTGTCTCAGCTACTGTGTTTAAAAGAAGGTGAGGTTTTCATTATAACATGATATTAAGTGATTGGGGGGCCGCCAGTTTGACACCTCTGCCCTAGCCCCTTACCCTTACCTTAACCTAAGAACGTGAGGACCAGCCAAAATGTCCTCGCTTTCCCAAATTGTCCTTGTGGTTTATGAGTTTTGTGGTGCTCTCTCTCTCTCTCTCTCTCTCTCTCTCTCTCCCCGTCTCTCTCGCACACACTCACACACACACACACACACACTTCCATCACACTGACTCAGTCACGACACGTGTACCTGTCATGCAGACACGCTGCTCATGTTCAACACTCAAGGTTTGCAGTGTTTTATTTTGTGAAGCAGTCCCCACAGTGATGTCAGCACTGACAATCACTCCATCATTTCTTATCTGGTTCCCTTGAACCGTCCCCCTCTCTTCCCACCCGGTCACTCTTTGGCATGATCATTCATCCTTTCCTCACGTTGTCCTTCGTATCTCTCCCTGTGTCCGTGTCATTTGCTGTGACTTGTCACACACTGTGGCTGTTGGAGAGGGCTACGGGGACTCATCCTTCAAGCTCCACTTATCCTTAAAAATGTCCACTCCCATTGCCTCGTCACTCCTCGTACAATCAGCGTGGATCGATGACACCGAGGCATTTTGTGTAGTGGTTTGCTCTGTTGCCTTTGCAGCAAGAAGAAGACCTGGGTTCGAGACCTGTTTGGAAGTTTGCATGTTCTCCCCGTGTGTGCGTGGGTTCCCCCCGGGTTCTTCAGTTCCCACCCACAGTCCAAAAACATGCAATATGGGGATTAGGTCAATTGGACACTCTAAATTGACCATAGGTGTGAGAGTGAATGGTTGTTTGTCTCTATATGTGTCCCTGTGATGGACTGGCGACGTGTCCAGGGTGTGACCTCGCCTATCACCCTATGTCAGATGAGATTGGCACAGATTCCCCCCCACGACCCTCATGTGGAGGATAAAGCGGTAGATGATGGATGGATGTGCATAGAACATTGTGACTGAGATGGCCAACAAACTAGTTATGGTTATGGTTATGGTGGTTATGGTTATACTCACAAATGATTAGGATATAGACGAGAATCTCTTGTTGCCAAAAAACAAACAAACAAAAGCCGATTTGACTGATTTCAGTTTCACCTGAAAACATATTTCACAAAATGTTATTAAACCAAAACTCCACATACTCCACAACTCCCCTGGTGATGAGGCGCAGCTTTGTCAAAAGACAACATGACCTTATTCGTATTTTATAACGTCCGTTTGTTTGTGTCCAAAACAAAGCAATTTTTTAGCTAATAACTAGAACTGCACTTGAGACTGGAAACAAATGAATTCTCAGACATACAAAACATAATACCCAGAGATCACCTTCCACGGACTGACACGACGCTTCACAAATATCTCTGTGACCATATTGATTCCTAGTTCATCTTCCTAATGTCAGATATTCAGATATTTGACTCAAAAACATCAGAAAATGAGGAGGTGATTAATTCAAAAGCGACCTCACAAACTGTGACATGTTGTTTAGTAAATGAATATCTCATTTTATCTGTGGTACTGATTTAGTACAAGAATGCACTGAAATAATAATAATGATAATAGTAAAAAGTAACCCAACATATGTAGAAATGATCTGTCTTCTGTTTTACATCAGTGTGGCAACTCATCTGTGGAAGGTTGGAGTGCAATAGAATTTGTGAAAAATGATGAACCTTGCCTCTTTGATTTTGTTACTTAAATAAATCAATTTTTTCTTTAATGCAGTTGGGGAGCGACGACTAGAGATAGAGATAGAAAATGTCTCTTCTCCCGTTATATGTCTGTCTGTCAGTTTTCCCTGTGTGTTTGTGGGTGTGTCTGTGTGTCTTTACCCCTGCAGACTGGCCTGAGAAACCCCTTTACCTGGTTTCCCTCCAACTCACCTGTTGCAGATCACTCCTTCCTGTTTAAAAGCCTGGACCAGCTTACCAGTACTGGCCTGATTGTTTTGTCTTATCTGCTGGTAACACACCGCCTTCATGCTTGTCTTCTCAGCTTTTAAACTCAGCCACAGTAACTTATATTGCCTTTTTTTTCAGGTATCCCTGGTAATCCTTTTTATTTTTTTATTTTTTTTAAGCTACTTTTATTTTTCCCACTTCCTTTGACCTTGTCATTTACTCCGCCTTGCTGTTGTTTTTTTGGACTCACTCCTGTATTTTGCCTTTGCCTTCCCTAAAGAGTGAGAATATAATTTCATGAACACTTGTGCAGGGGAGTTGTATGGCCATGTTCGGCTGTTGGGGAAATGTAAATGCAGTCCTACGCCCTAACGGAGATCTCTCCTATAATAATCATCCATTCTCAGGATGACGTTGACTCAGATTTGTGTCTCAGTCCAAACACACATACGACGCCACATGGTTCAGATTTCCTCACAAAGGAATATTTACATTACATGTTTTCTAAAATAAGACAATTAAGATTAGTGACATGACAAAGGAAGATGAAGATAAATGAGAGTTGTGTGCAGCCTCGTCTTCTAAGCCTTCACTTCAGGAGTCGACCCAGACACTTCTAGATCTAGATTTTTATTATGTTACTATTTTTACTGTTTTACTTGTGTTATTGACTTTCTCTGTAAAGCACTTAGGTCAGCCTTGGTGGTTTTTAAATGTGCTCTAGAAACAAACTGGCGTTTTTATTTGATCTTATTGTGTTTTAGATGTGTGTGTGTTTGAGGCAACAGGAGTTATTTTTAAATGTGACTGTATATAAATACATTTTGACCTGTTTGTTCAGATGCAGATAGATTTTTATCAATTCCAAATAAGTTTTTTTTTTTTTTGACTCCCTGAGAATGCAAATCTTTGTTGTTTTTTTTTCTAGGGCAGCACGAAGGCCTCACACCTGGTTCTCCTGACACTGATTCACCAGCCGTGCACCTGGTCTGGTTTTATGAAAGCAGATTTATGAATGCAGCTCTGTATTTACAGGTCAGGGGGGTCAGAGCACTGTGGTCTGATTACAACGGCAAATATGCCAGCACTGAGACAGGAACGCATCATCCACAGGCATCCACAGAGTGTGTGTGTGTGTGTGTGTGTGTGTGTGTGAGGAGGTCAAAGACACAGAGAGAAAAACGGTGAAAGACGCCGTACAGCTGAGGAAATAAATAGAAGAGAAAGAGGGGTAGATGAGTCACCAGTGTTGTTGGTATGTGTGTCAAGAGACCGCATCAGCACAGTCATGTCCACATCATCCTCTGTGTGTGTGTGTGTCTCTCTCTCTCTCTCTCTCATAAAGGCGTTAATCTGAGCTTTGTCGACCACCACGTGACGTGTTACCCAGCCTCGGGCTTTGTGACGTGAAGGGAATTTGGGAGCTTTTTTGTCTGCATTGTCTCCACAGCAGAGCATAAAATGTCCTGTGAGTAAGTGCTTTTGCCCATTTCTCCAGAATAACTTTCAATATCTGTCAATTATTTATAATTTGCTGTATGTTAAAATTGTATATTAACCATTTTAAAATGAAGAAAAGCAAAAAAGGTTTTATTAAAAAACACTAACAATTTGAAAATTGAACGGTATAAAAAAAATATAATATAAAAGCAACATTTGTGTGAATTTTTCTCTCAATGTCCAAAAACAGGTCTAGAAGATGAAAACGTTCCTCTCTGGAGACAAAGACACTGATTCGCCGGCTTCCTTCAACAGTCCGAGTGAAATTACTGTAATAACCACGCGTTAGCGTTGACGTGCAACTTCTCAGCTCTCAGAAACCGTTGGAATTTGTCCAATAGCACAAACCGTTGCGTAATTACAGCGATGCAAAGGGCAACAAACAAGAGCTCTGTGATACTCTCGGTGTTTAAAGGGTTAAGGAAATGTAAAATGTGATTTACAAAGAAATAAAGTGTGGGAAAAGGTGTCAGTGATCGTGTGAAAACGGTATATTTATAGGAGTTAATGAAAGGTAGAATCTGTAGTAAAAGCGAGTCGTCTTTCAACTTGAAGGTTGTGGGTTCGATTCCCGGCTCCGCTAGTCTACATGCCTATGAAATGTATGTAGGTGTGAATGGCAAAGACTACAAAAGTGCTCGATAAATACAAACCATTTTAAAAACCCAACAATTTCACTGCAAGAGCTCAAAATGAGTGTGTAAATAAAATCAGAATCATTTACTTGGCCAGATGCCACAAAAGAAATGTGAGAAAATCACTATAATCTCCTCCGTTGTCTTCCACACGCCTCAGCAGAGAAGGTGTCATGCCTTTATCACAGCTCCGACCCCCTCAATTAGCATATCTGCACTGCAGATGACTGGTGTGATGATAGAGATGACGCTGGTGTGAGGAGAATGACTAACTCCTCTTCTTCTTCTTCTTCTGTGCCCTTAATCTGGGAGGGTTGGCTGTAAGAGTGGAGCATGCATAATGAGGAATGCTACGTCAAGACCACCAGCGACACACCTCACACCCCACTGTGTGTGTGTGTGTGTGGGTGTGTGTGATACAGTAGAGGAGGAAAAATGTGAGTGGAATTCAAATTTGCCTCCGCCTCAGGTTGTCAGTTAATTTCTTGTGTGGCTCTAGTTTCAGAACCTTGATGCAAAACTCTTGATACAAATGATGATGAAAATGTGCAAACTCTTTTTTATCAACACTTTTTAAATAATAATACATACATACCTGTGAACTGTGAACCATTGCACCCCGACATTTTATTATTTTACTAGTCAGACATCATTTTTAAACCACATTTTGCATATCATTTTAATTTTTTTTAACACTATATTTATCATATCATTGTATGTGTGCATGGATATGTTGTTTACATGAACAATATCACTGTGTGTGAATTTTTGTGTGTGTTTTCTGGCATAAAGTATGGAAACCAGTGTTTGTGTGTGTGTCTTGTATGGGTATCTTTGGGGACACTCTGGCTGGTCCTCACGCTTTTTCAGGGTTAAGACCTGGTTTTAGGGTTAGAGTTAGGATAAAGTTTAGGATTAGGCACTTAACTGTGATGGTTAAGGTCAGGGTAAGGGGTTATTATTATTATTATGTCAATGAATACTATGCAAAACACAGGAAATGAATGCAGGTCAACCAGTGTGTGTGTGTGTGTGTGTGTGTGACTTCTCGGACACAGACAATCTTGTGAGCACATCAACAACAACACGGGTGAATCTGATGGGTTAGTCTCATGTTTAATCTCCCGTTAAACACGAGACTGCGACAGTGCGTGACGTCACATGCCTGATTCCCACACCGCCCGTCCTTTACACCTTCATATCATAATCACACATGGCCTCTCTTACCCACTAATGAGAACTCTCCGAGGATACAGGAGTCACGTTTTCACTCCATCATGCCTCTGATCTGCTTGATCCGCGTGGCGCTTTGTGGCTCACTGACTGCAGTCAACAGGAAATGAGGAGGGGTGAATCACACAGTCTGTCATCTGCACACGTCTTAATAAAGACTTGATGTGGTTTCTAATAAGTCCCCACGACTTCATATAAAACAGCATGAGAGGAGGAGCGACTGTTGGTCATTGTGTATCGTTGTTGTTTTTTTTAATGTACATTCAAACTGGAAATTAAGCTCAATTCACAAAAAAATCACACAATTGTATCACATTAAGTACTAATTTACATCTTTTCTGATACAGTCTAACAGCTTATAGTCATGATTCTGTGAATACTGGGACTTACAGAGGTAAATACAAATCTGTAGAGATTTCTGTCACTGAGGAGAATTCTAAAGAAATCCTTTCACCTCGTTATTTTGATTGAAATCGTTGCTTCCTTTTCCAGCCAATGTTGATTTGCTCTACTCAGCTATTGTAACCAGCTGATTAGACACCACGGAATCACACATAATGATACCGTTGTACTGTGGCGGATCACAAAATAACAGTATTCTTCACTTTAAGTAAAGCTGACATACGCTAGTTACACACAGGTTTACTCTGCGTGTTCAGTGTAAATAGTGTTGTAAAGTTCATTTGTGTGTTTAGCCGCAGTACAGTAGAAGTGAACACAGCTTTTCTCCTGTTTACCTGGTTAGGGAGGCAGAGATTAGTGTGTGTCTTTGGCTTATTCAGTTTCCAGTTGGATTAGAAAGTTGGGATTTGTGTTCGTTATATTACCACTAGACTCTGTACAATTGGGGGTTGCAACATTCAAAGAGAGTTTCAGAGGCTCAATCGTGTGTTTGATAACCTGCTACTTAGCGACGAGTCAAGCAGCGGCGGAGCTAACGGGACGCCATCTGTTATTAATGCCCAAGGTAACTTTCAACTCTCCAGGCTACTTTGTTAATGTGAGCGCCATTTCATTGTGTAAACTCTTACTATATGAATAATCTCTATTGTCATTGTCCATCAAATTTAGATAATGATGATGCCGGGCAAAGGGCAAAGTCTGGCTCTGGCTCAGCGGCTGCAGCAAGTTGCTACTCCGTTCACAGAGGCAGGGAAGAATAAAAATGACCGAGGCAAGGATAAACGAATGTCACTCAATGAGAATCGATAAGGAATATCGATAAGGAATATCGATAAGGGAATTGGAATCGTTCAATTCTTATCAATTCCTATCCCTGATGTCGTTACATTTGCAGAGTTTCACGGACACATTTTCTGGCTCCATGTGAGTAAGCCACAGTCACAGAAAGAAATGTTCCATCACAGGAGTCTGTGACAATCTGTTTCACGGCCGTCCAGCCAATCCTAAAGCACTTTAGGGACAGCGTTGTCACATGTAGTGAAAAGAGGTGAAGAGCCTTTTGCAGCCAAATGGTTGAGTCTTGTGATTTTGGCAGGTCATCTGAGTGAGTCACATCTCGTAACATCTCGTCAATTAGTGATGGGTCACAGCGTCTCTTTTATCTGTTGTTTTTGTTTTGTTTTTTTGAAAAGAAGTGGGGGAGAATGGCAGATGGATATCTGAGTGAGTGTGTGTGTGTGTGTGTGTGTGTGTGTGTGTGTGTAATAAGATTATGGGTCATCATTTGATAAATTAAAGTTTCTCCTTTCCTCTTCTTTTGCTATCTATTTATCTGTCTGTCTGTCTATCTATGACTTACTTTATGTCTCCAAAAAGAAGACAAGTCACCATTGAGTGACAGTGAGTGAGTAATACCTGGATAACACACACACACACACACACACACACGCACACATGCACACAAACCTATTGAATGAAAGGTAGTTGGGGTGTTGACACCTTTGGACGTGTGCTAGTTAGTAGTGAGTGTGACGCAGGCAGCCAGGTGTCCTACAGTGAAGTCACTAATGACTTTGCATCTTCACAGTTCTTCTTACCTCCAAACCTCTTTCTCACCAACAAAACACATCATACGTGTCTCAAAATAAGCTCATTCATCCACAACACTGACACCAAGTCTCATTCAGGAAGCAAACAACGACAACGACATTTCACCTTCACAGCTTTTTGCCCCCTAATTAATTTAATATTTTATTATAAAAAAAGATATTTGTACTTCACTCCAGTCCAGTAAAGGTTTGTATATTGTATTGTGTATTGTAAACAACAATGAATTAGCAAATTACATTTGTTTTCTATATGTTTTCACAGTGATTTAAAGTGGTTTACTGGGAAAAAGACTCACAAGACTCATCATTTAGTTTTTTTGATAGATTTCAATGTAGCTGCAGCAGAAATGCACAATTGTGTTTTGATCGTGCCTTAAAGTGATTTCAGGATCGACTGACTAATGTTATTTGTTCATTTGATCGTTATTTGACTGAAAATGACACATTCAGTGTCTAAGGTTGAGGGAACATGCTGACAGCACAGAGACAGAAACAAAATGGCAATTCAGCATGATTATTACATGAGTCACAACACACACTTAACCCATATACTGTGATCAAAGTAGAGTATTTATAAATACACTATAATGTTCCGTGAGACATAGAGTAGAGTATTTTTACTTTCAGCATCCAAATGTCATAATTTGGATGCTCTTTGTTACATGTGTCATGTGTATTCACATTTATTCATTCATTCATTCATTTCCTGTTTTATTTTGGTATTGACGGTGTTCTCATTTCAGATCATTTACTTCCTGTGACCTGATTGCTAACTCCGCCCTTATTGTTTGCACATGTTTCTTGTTCTCCCAGCCAGTTTCTTCACAGTGTTCCTGCATTTCATCCTTTTTATTTTGTGCTTTTGCTTTATGGACTGTTTTACTGTGTATCAACCTTTGCATCGTCCTGGCCGAGTCACTTAGAGTAAGTGAGTAAGTTTAGTGAATTTTCTTGGATGCCAAATTACCTTGTTTCATTTACAGGTGGTTTTTCATTTGAACACATTTCCATTTCATTCATGTGAGAGATTAAGATGACGTGAAGTTGGTGGTTAACAGAAGTTAAATCAATAATGTACTATCAACACACAGGAAATACAAAGGATGAAGGCTGTAGCATCTATGGAATTAGATTTGTGTCAATATTTTCAAACAAAGCAGCACTGTATGAACTGAGCAAACAAAAATTAACCTCAAAATACATAAATTGCAAATAAAATATCGATTTAATCATTGCAAACATAAAGCGTATTTTCAAACAAATAAAATGCAATATTTTTGAATTATTAATTCAATATTTTTTGTTTGTTTGCTCAATTCATAAAGTGTTTATTAGAAAGTGTTGTTTGAAAATATTGACACAAATCTAATTCCATAGATTATTTAAATAAGGTTCCACACCATAGACAACGTTGCTATTTACTGTATTTTCAGTGTTTGCTGAGAGCACATTTCTGCCTCCATTACTTTCCCAACTAAGTACTAAAGTATGTGGCTGTACAACCAGTGTGTTATTGTTTTTGTGTTAGCATGTGTTACAAAAAATGCCACAGCAGCAGTTAAGTCATAACAAACCGGAGTAATTGCACAGTGCTGTGGTGGTTCGCAGTGGTGCCTCACAGCAGGAAGGCTCTCAGTTTGAATCCTGGTTTGATCAGAGGCATTCTGTGTGGAGTGTGTTTGTTTGTGTGCTTTTGTAAGGAACTCTGGTTTCCTCCCACAAAAGACATGTAGACTTAGGGGCTTCTTTCCCTGGCTCCGTTCATTCTGTCTCAGTTTCTGTTATTCTTCTAACATCTACTACTGGTCCCTACTGGTGGGAGGATGTAAAGCAGTGATGCCCTGAACCAAACTGAGGCTTAGGTAACAGAACTATTTCCCCAGCTGTGTGTCTGTGTTTGAGTCATCACAAGGCCTGGGGGGGAAAGGGCTGATGCCGTCGGGAGTCGGGAGTCGGTGTTGCCAGAGATGCCACTGAACACGAAAAGTCATCGGAATCTTCAGGGTGTGAATCTGACACACGGGGACTTGCTGCTTTGAAATATGACTTATCATGCACACTCACCAGCCACTTTATTAGGAACATACTGTATGTTCCAGCCATTGTTAAGGCTAACGTCTAAATCAGCCAATCCCATGGCAGCACCTCGATACATGTTGGCAGATACAGCCTGTTGAAGTTTAAACAGCGCGTCAGAGGTGGAAAGAAAGGTGATTCGTGGTGGTTGGTGTCACATGGACTGGTCTGAGTATTTCAGAAACTGCTGGTAAAGGAAACAATAACTCAAATAACCATTCCAGACACAAAGTTACGCATAAGATCATCTATTCCTGCCACTTTATCAGGAACATTACATGTCATTTAGCAGACGCTTTTATCCAAAGCGACTTACAATAAGGAACAGATGACATGGCACACAATTATTCTTATTCATATCTGTGGGATGCTTTAAATATTATTTTTTAGGTAGCTTGTTTCATTCACATTCACGTAATAATATTTGACAGTAATATAATACATATGTAAGAGCCAAACGCATTCAAACACAAAATCAGGACACACTAAGAGTTATAAGGGGGAAAAAAGATTAAAAACAAAAACAAAAACATTTAAGAAGTGATTTCACTGAATCTGTGAGCCTTATCTCCTCAGGTAGGTTCTAGATTCAATGGGCCCTGACAGAAAAAAAACGTGGTCTCCTTTAGATTTAAGACACAAATTTGGAACAGATTCCCACCTGAGAGTCTAAGGCTGCGAGCTGGCTCATATGACATTAACATTTCTGCTACTGAGTGGTGACATCCTGCTGTGTAACACTTTTGCTCACCCCCTGTATTCCAATTAATATAAATTACTAGAATCGTCAGTCTGGATTTTATGTACATGTACAATAGTAGTGCACCGTGTATACGCATGTTGGGAGTGTTTCTGTAAATGTAACCAAAAGAAAAACAAACTATAAAGATGAATATGGCATTAGAGGAGTGATGGGAATGTAATGTAAGTCCTGTTAATAGCACAGAACTGTCATTGCTGAGTCATAGTTTGCAGCCTCGCCTCTGTGCAGCACTCCCTGACTTCTTAACGAAGGTGTCATTGTTCCTGTCTGCAGGCTATGAAAGTAAACGGCTCACATGAAACTAAAGTCGACACAGAAGTTCCCCAATTTTTTATTTATTTAGCACAAAGTCAAAATGGTAGCCTCACCTTTACATTTAGCAAATGACAGAGGTGTAAAACCGCACCAACAAGCACAATTCCCAAATATAATAAATGATTCATATTTATTTAAGGTGAGAAAAATACAGTATGAATCACAGAATGGAGTTTATTTGTCTCACTTTACCGTGCCATTTTACAAACGTTCAATGTATGACATTTAGGAGATTTATTGGTCGAAATTGAATACTACTTATAAGGGTGATGCTTTATTATTATCACAAACTGATGTGTTGTTGATTTGGGGGCGGTAGAGCGAGCCGTCTTTCAGCTCAAAGGTTGGCAAAGGCAAAAACTGTAGTGTAAAGCAGCTTTGAGTGGTCATCAAGACTAAAAAAGTGCTATATACTGTAAATACAGACAATTACCATTACCATAATGTCCTTAGGGGCAGTTCACATGCATTGCCAAAAAAACTACACGGGCCAATCACAGGGCCCTGAGACGATCAGCCCCTCTAACTCATTAACCTTGCGTGCGTGTGTGTGTGTGTGTGTGTGTGTGAACATCCTCTCCTTCACCAACTGATTCCCGAGCTTTGTCTGGACGATGGAGATGTTCAGCGTTTGTTTCAGACATGTTCACCACAATGTGACGAAGAGGCAAGAGTGGATGTGTTGATGCTCTTGTTAGTTTGCACATCTGACCACATCCATGGAAAGTAATGTATTTCTGCACAGTAGTTTTCTGATACATTTGGTAAAGGGAGGGGTGTTTGTTACAAGCTGCAATCCATAGATGTCACTACTTACTGGACCTTTTTTAGATTGAAATGGATTTCTCTGTAATTACAAAAGGGAAACGTACAGAACGGGGAGTTGAAGGTGATTTCCACACGTGTGCTGTTTGTTTGGCTTGTGTTTCCTTGAGCTTAACTTCCCCATGTAATTCCCTTAACTGTGTTACTTTGACACCAAGCTCGTTTAAAGTGAAAGTGACTCTCAGGTCACACCTGTCAGCGGTCACAGTATAACCAGATCCACTGTTATTGTTGGCCACTCCGTTGGCTGCTCCGACTTGTTCCTGTAACAAACACAATCACAGACCCAGCGTTAACTGTTCATATGTCAAGATGAAATCAATAAAGTCCCGTTCCCTGTGACACTTCTACAATTCTGACCAGCACTTCTCCACTGATGGGCTCCCATTTGCTACTGTACCGTATATCAACCTGGTTATCATCATCGTCACTAACACGAGGCCTATAATCACCACATCCACGAAGATCACAGCTAGTTTAACAGCCAGCTCAGCTGCGTGCACAAACAGCGCACCGCCCTCCTGCCCGACGGCTCTGCGTGACGTCATTTTGAGGTCTTGGCTTGGGGCTGTATCCTGCTGGGAGGAGGCCGAAGCCAGAGGAATGGAGGAACAGACTGGGCGAGATTACTCAGTGTTGTCTTTTATCTGAGGCTTGTTTGTGCAGGATGTTGGTGGGTAAACAGGGGGAATCAGGGACCAGAGTGCTGGGGCCAAATAACCACCCACCCCATCTGTTTCCTTCCCCCCAGGATCCAGACAGTTTGACAGTCAGTCTTCCATGTATGTGATGGGAAATGCAAATTGAATCAGTGACAGAAATATGTGGCACACATAATTTGTACATTTTGGTTTGGACAACATTGGAATACACAAAAAAAAGGCAGTCATGAAAACATTATGTCACCAATATTTATTTCTGTAGCTTAATTTTGGAAGAAACACTGAGTAATTATGGAACACTAACTGTGCCGCGTGGACTTTACAGATATAGCAAATACACCCTGTGACTTCCTTATGAATGAACATTTACAATTATTCTATTATTACAGAATTGAGACAGAATTGTCTATGATACAGCTGCTGGGAAATGTTTCTGTGGAAATATTCAAAGACATAACTGTGATTATTTCCACTCACCTTTTAATATTAAACTTGCATCGCTCATTTAGAAACACTCTAACCAAGAATTGCAGCGACTCACTGGTCCGTGATCAAATTTGCATATTGAAAATGATCTTTGTCTGAGCGAGAATACAACAGGAAGTGGCACTTCAGGAAACAGGATGTGCCTGAGGAACTTCATCAAACGTGTTTGTGTTTGACTTCAAGAAATCTCCTCCAAATGTGGGTGTAATTCATGTGTAAAAGTATTGCGCAAAGGCTTATTTCACACAATGAAAACGCGATTCATGCTGACGGCCCATCAGCATGACTCGATGACTCAAAAACACCCCGCAGTGATGTGAATGGATCTTAAGTTTCCACTGACCACATCCACCCAAATACGTGCACTGCATGGTCTGTAGCTCATGTTTAAGCTCTTACGAGCAGCTAACATCTGGGAGAGACGGTCAAATTAAAAACCCAAGTGTTCGTGCTTCCTTTTCAGCGGCTGCAATTTGCCATTTAGCCATTAACTAAACTCCCACCTGTCCTTCATTTAGGTAAAACTCATTGCCTTTACAAAGGCAAACTATTATATATATAATATTTCACTTTTACGAGCGACTGGCTGTGTAGCTACAAAGTTCACCAACCAGCTTCAAACCTGCTCACAGAAGTGTCATGCTATTTCCTAACACTGTGCCCACTCACTAGGATAGAGACAGGAAGTCTACCCCGGGCCAACAGGAAACCGTTGTTCTGAGCATGTCAAACATTGTCCACAGTGATGTTTGGATAACCTTTCTAAACAGGGTTGTTAGTGCTGAAGCTACAGTTTTGTTGTACTTGGTACATTCTATACTTGTCGGTTATTATAAATCCACAGCAAGTGTTTGGGAGCATGGTCTTCATCTTATAATAATACTACTTTCATTTGTATTGTAATTTATTTTATTTTTTTTACATAAAATGCAGCTCAAACAGCTCAATACAAAAGAAAAAGATTAAATGCATAAACAGACAAATACAAATACAGGAAGGAAAGGATACAAGAATACAAAAAACAACATTTTTGAAGCATCCAGTAAAGGGAATATACATTTTGAAAAAAAAGAGAAGCCTTAATTGTGGTTTGTATTATTATTATCAGAAAAGCACCCTGACATTGCAGAAAAAGATTCAGCTGATGTTCAAAAGATGCATTCTTGTGCAAATGTCAGTGTTTTTATAATGGTCAGCTTTTGTGGCATTGCTGCAAATGTGTGAACTCAATTATCTGCAAATGTTCCATGCAGCCACAATCAAATAAATGTTCTGTTTGTATCAGAGTCTCCATTAGAAGAACAGTGGATTTAGCGATAAGTGTATGTGCAGCAGAGTATCTATCACCTCACACTTCCCTTCCAAGCCTGTAGAGGAACCTATGATAGCTGTCACCTATCATTAGCTCCTGATGTGAATATAATGGTCTTATTCTGTGGAAGAATACACACATCAAACCTTTTGTGCGATTGTACACACAAATAAATATTCCATGCAACATTATTTCATATGGTATTTTTCACATAAATCTTACATTTACTTTGCAGCACTGGGCTTGTGTTAAGTTTAAGGTTACTTTGTGATTGCCTGAGACACAGTCACACTGCGGCTTAAACCCTCCCTCGCATATATTTGCACGCTGTCACGGTGTCACCAGGTTCGCACATAGCCCCTCCCAATGAAATCACACCAAAAACTCAGCAGTTTGCTCAGTGGATTCTCAACGTGTCTTCAGAGAGTCATCCCCTCGAGATCCGTGGCTGTACTTCCACACCGACTATGACAGCTGCTAATTGTGCAAGCAGGATGCAGGCGGGTGGAGGCATGGCGGTGACTCACTGAGCGATGGGCGACCCCCACAGTCAGAGAGAAAATTGATGTTAGCTAAATGGGGAAATGCATGTGTGTGTGTGTGTGTGTGGGGGGGGGGGGGGGGAAGAGAGTGTAGAGTGTGTTGCTTGCTTGTGAAGATGCAGCCACAGCAAAAACTGACAGTCAATTAAACTCCGCATTCTGACGTCAGGTGGAAAATGGCGAGGTCCAACAAGGAAGCTTGCACAGCAGGTAGAGCTGACTTAAGTCAGAAAGAGTGTGTGTGTGTGAAGAGTGAAAGCTATTTGAGCTGACATTTATAAGGTTTACACCTGGAGCAAAAACAAATTACAAAAGTAATTTGACGGGAAGAGTCAAGAGGCAAGATAATTGCGATCAAATGGCTTGAAATGAGCTTTTACAGCATGAGCTGTCACTGAGCAGGAGTGGTGGTGAGTTGTGAGAGCAGGTCATTTCTCTGACTCACTGGTGTTGTCTTTCAGGCGTATAGTACGTGTAGAAGCTCTTCTATCTAATCACCTCTGTCACATAATAGTTCAAGTAGGAGTCATATCAGTGTCCATTAGTGGCTATTTGTGAATGGCTATGATTGTGTCCTCCAACCCGTTCTTCTATTAACAACATATGCATGTGTGGTTTGTACTCACGAGAGAGAGAGAGAGAGAGAGAGAGAGACTACACGGCTCTACTGGACTCGCCTCTACTCGGTTTGGTATCAGGCACGTCGTTTTCCACAGCTATAGTACCTCCTCAGTGTGGGCGGGGTAGTGATAGCACAGTCACTGCCGTGACGTCTTTTCATCCACACCACAAACACAGCAGTTGTTTTCGGTGTACTGAATCATTAGTTCAGTACTTCCTGCGCGACCGGAGCACAGACTCCTTCTGACACAGTCACTGAACTGAAATACAGTCGAACAGGTTGTGATTCGGCTGGAAATGTCCTTCCAAAATATTGGAGATTGACGCGTGTTTTCAGGATTTTTAAGTCTTTTGTAACTGATCTGCAGTTTGACATTGTTCTCTTCCAATCAGTGGCCGACAGTCTGTCGACATCACATTGTAGTATCGGCTCAGCTCGCTTGGAAACTCGCCAGAGAAGGTAGAGTCGAGCCGAGCAGTGCGACAACTGAATAATGGAAAAGTGCCATTTGTTTCTATGGTGCTTTGGTAGGTTTTTTTTTTGTGTGTGGATGTGGGTGTTTATCCGTCTTTTAACATAACATATCTCTTTCAGACTTTATCCAGGAAACTGGGAGCTGCGTGGTGCAGGAACAGCAGCAGCTGTGTTTGACCATACAGGCACAGAGTCAGGCGGTTGTGTAGTGAAGACCTGGTTTGCTCAGTGCTCTAGTGGCAGAGCATGCATTTTTCAGACCATGACATTCTTGAGAAGCCAAAATTGTGATCGTGAATAAAATATGATTGTGATGTCCTTACTGAATGTCCAGGTTTATTTTTAGAATCAGTTTTTATTGTCGTTTTCAGCCATAGTCCTACAGCTGTCCCGCATTGCTAACACTATGACTATTTAAAAGCCTGATTTAAATGAAATTACAGGAATACATTTTCATTTGGTAATACTTTTATATCTATTCAGTGCCTACTTAAATAACTTTTCACAATGACTAATTCAAATGTGAAAATAGATGAAACATTATCATTAGACAGTTGCTTCAAAGCGTCAGTCTAATGATCATGTGGTGATGTGGAGATCACACAGGGAATTTACATCAGCAGCAGCAGTCAAACATGACATGTCCAACTGGATTGTTATTGTTTTTTTTACAACAGGGTTTTACTTTATTAGTGTTATTTTAAATGATATTTACATGCATTTAGTAATATACTCAGATTAAAAATAGAATTTGTGTAACTTGTCAACTGTCCAAATAGTGACAGGCTGTATAACATTTATACAATGAGAGAGTCACTCTACTAATAATAATAATAATAATTGAAGTTTATAGTTTATTGATTATTTTAGTGTCAAATTTTGTCTCCAGGCGGTTTTATGGCTCTATCTGTCTGTTCACTAATCACTGTTAGATCGAGGCGATCACCATTTCCTCTCAGATCCTCTCTAGGAATCCCACTCAGAGGGGAAATGCCTCACTAATGTCCGGCCCTGCCCGGCTCCTCTCCATGGTGAGACTTCTGCCCGGCGCATCCCCTTTCATCTGGGCCAGAGATCCTTCATGATAACAGACTGCAGCTCCATCGCTGATTGAATTCAGGTAGAAAGGCTCATTTCCAGGGCATTGATCTCTGCCTTAATGAACAGACACCACGGAGCCTCTCATATCAAGACTTCCAGCTTTGCTTTAATGCTGGTGAAACGTCAACAAGCAAAGAGGGGAGATAACCTCGCTCTGAATATATCTACTACCATTTATATCCAGGGAGGAATCAGTCAGTAGCAGCGGTAGTTTAAATGGCCATTAGTGTGCGTCAGACGCCTGACTTTCAGGAGACAGGATATTACCTTCTGAACCTTTCTTTTACCTTTTTTTTTTTCTTAAAGCAAATTGCTTTTTTATAAAATGAAAACAGATGATTATGTGTCAGAGAGGCTGGTAGAGCAGAAAAACAAATTGTACCAATCAACAACTGCCAAGCAATTCTGACGAGTCCCTACTGTGTTGATGCTGCACTGGCCATTCACGCTGGTCTCTGACAACATGTACGACTCAAATGCCGTTCCTCATTTAAACCGTCATGTGACGTCTTTGTAGCGTGTGTCAGAAGATGATGAATAAATGGAAAATAGATGAATGAGGAAGAGGTAAATCGATGTGATTGAATATTAAAAGGAAAAAGGAAGCAATTTGGACGCTCCTAAAACTATCAGCCGTCATCGCCCTCGACATCTTGATTTGTAGTCACAAGTCCTTTTACTTTCTGTCTTCTTTGCATCAACTTGTCTCATGTTGCTCCATTTTTTCCAGCTAATGAAAGTCACCCATGTTGAGAGAACATGCCCAGGCTTGTTCAGGCTGATTTGTAGGTGGGAGTGGATTGGCTACTGAGAGAACGCATCATGCACATCCTGATTAAAACAGATTAGTCTCTTTATCCTTTATGCTTCTGTTTGAATGTTGGTGCTGAATGCACCCAGCAGCCATTTTGAAAGGTCACAGAAGGAAAACACCTGTATGAAACATTGTTGCACTTTCTGTTGCGGAAACATCTGCAAAGACGAAAACCGTCGCCTTGTGTGGTTTCACAACACCATGTGGAGCTTAGCGGTGAAACTCGCCATGTTGTGTCCGGCTGCACATGGCGTGTTGTTTCTTCTCTGCAGACGTTTCCACAAGAGATAAAGTGTCGTACAGCTCCGAGTGTTTCCCTGGGCGGAGTCTGGTCGCTGACAAGTATGTGACGTCATTCGGAGGAACTCAGCGGTGACTGTCGTCGCTGGGCGCCACTGCGCGCCAATCACGTCCGCGCATTGACTTTGTATGTAAGGTTGTCGCACGACGTCCGGTGTGAACACAGCATTGCGTGAACTGATCAGAGGCGTCATTAATGTAAGCAGTGACGCCTGCAGTGCCCGCAGCGCATCACCAAGAGTATAGGTTCCTTTCATGTCTGAGTCTCTGTGCTGTTGGTCCCTTCAGTCTGCCTTTGTGTCAGATGGAGTAGAACCGGAAATGATGGTGAGAGGGAAATCCCTGAAGACACTTCTGACTGCTTTCAGTACATACATATGGACTTTTGTTGCTCATCATTTCTTTCTGAGTGACTCAGGGAGGAGGTTTATTTTCACCATGGTTGACTGGTGACTCATCCAGTCACCATCTCAATAACTGTCAGGAACTGTTGGTCAAAAGAAAAGGTCAAACTTTGTGACTTTTAGATGCTGCTCTTTCTGGTCAGATTTATTAGCCACCCATTAAGATTGGCTGTAATCTAATAATAAACGGAGGTTTGAAGGAACATGTTTTATTAACGATGTCACACGGGAGGCCGGTGTGGCAGGTGGACGATCTGATCTGATTGAATATCGGTCTCCAAATGTGTTTGTGGACATCAGATATTTTAAATCCAAAGCTGATCGGTCAAATCCACATGAATGAGTGCTCAGACATACGCAGTGGTCAGTTTCATGTCGCCACACCAATCATAGCAGTGGTTCCCAAACTAGGGTACTTGTACACAAAGTGATGTAGGGGGTGCGTGAAGACAAACAGAGAGACACAAGTTGTTTTTTCAAGTGTGCAGGAATAGTGGGTACATGCTTTAATTGTGACATAGTCTGTGATATTATATTTTATATGATCCAAAGAAAACCCACACATTTGCATCAGTCTGTGCAGCATACAGCCTTCTTATGGACCCTTTACCATCACAGTATAAAACACACATATACATGGCACTCTGCAGTCATTTGTCACTGTAATGGTTCCTCCCAGGAGGTAACCTTGTAGAGGCCAGAAAAGAAGTCAAATTACCTTGTGATGAATCGCAGTTGTTTTGCGGAGAAGAGAAAAAATATGCTATAATTCTAACATTCATCCATTTATTATCTCTTAAGGATCATGGGAGGAGCTGTAGCCAAAGCCAGCTGACATTGGGCGAGACGTGGGCACACACTGTGGGCAGTTAGCCTGCCTATATTTATATGTCATCGCCATCTGGAAAAGTGACCAAAGCAGCTGATAGAACCACCTGTGCTAATGTATCATTGGCGATGCCCCCCACCCTGAGTCATTTGGCATGAAGGTACCAGTGGAGTAATAATGAGCAGTGTCGGCTTATAACGACCTGCTCTTACGCCTGCATAATTATGATTGCATGTCACTGGTCAATGGTGGAGCATGAATGAAACAGCTGGTGCCAATAAAAGCTCCATCTGATCACCACACTCCATTAACTTCATTTCTTCAACACTTAACAGCCAATATAGTGCCTGCTTTATCTCTATTATTAGTATTATACTGTACACCTGTGTGTGTGTGTGTGTGTATACAGTGCATGTTGACTTTAATAATGTATGAGGCTATTAAAGTTATCAAACATCCTGATAATGTCATAATCACACACTCACAGACCTCCGTACTCTGCTGTCCACATTCACGTAGTGATTTGTCATCAAACATTCATGATATACATTCATTAAATACCTCCTGTCAGTTCAAAAATAACCTTATATTGTCTAATAAAGAATATACTATATACAGTCATTAGCCACTTTATTCAGTACAGAATACATGCAGTGGTACCTGACGTGGCTTTTCTGCATCTGCAGGTTATCATTCCCATTTCTCCTTGCCTACGTGCATTGAGTTGTTGAGTTAAGTTGTTGTGAAATTATGCACGTTCAATAATGTGCTAAAATAAAAACAATCTAAAAAAAAAAACACATTTACCGACACACCTTTGTTTTCACTGAGCATAATGTGTCATTGGAATTATTTGATGCGTAAAACCTCTTGCCACAGTTTCGTTGCATTAGCTTGACACTGTCAGTATCTGTTGGGACACTCACTATTGGCCCAGAATTAAGGTTGCGAGAGATGTGGTTTGGTCTGGACGTGTTTGCACTGCCCACATCTGTGACTCAGTCTGTCAGGGAGCAGGATTTCAGCAGACTCCATATGGGCCTGTCTCTGTCGGCTGTATGCAACAAAAAGTATATAAATAATCAAAATTAGGCTGATGAGGAGCCAGAATGCTGTACATCCGAACATAGTCAACTCACATCACTCACACCTTTGTAGCAGGGCCTGCAATTGTGGTGACCGTTAGATTTCTGTATAATGTTTACATGATTGTGTGCACTGCAGAGTAAGGTCTCTCGTCAAACCTGATCTCGACTAAGTCTTGTCTGGTGTAGGATGCAGCCGCTTGATCACAGTTGGAATGCTTGTGTTGTTATTTATTGCCCCTTCAGGTGTCTCTCCTCTTCTGCCCTTCTTACAACACTCTATCTTCCCACCCCACCCACAGACGGGCCATATCAAGAGGCGGTGGGTTATCCAGATAAAGTTTAGTTCCTCATTCTATCAGATAGCTCTGTGGGAGGGAAGGAAGGAAGGAAGGAAGGGGTGAGGGGGGTGAGGGAGCAATGCCTCAAACAAAAAGCGATGGGTGAGCTCCGTGCTCTCAGGTGGGAGCCTGGGAAGATGAAGTCAACGTTAGACGAGGGGAAAACACAAGAAAATAGGAGTCAAGCGAGTCGGTGAATCAAGTCACGAGCTCCGTCACTGAACTGAAGTTACATGAAGACAGACAGAGTATGAGTCACCGTCCTGTCCCCTGCTCCTCTGAGAGATTGTTAAAGAATGATAGAGAAAGAGGAAATGTCAAAACCCAGTTGACTGGACTGCACAACCTTTGACCATCAACCGTGAACTCAATCCCCTCACTTTTAACTATAATCTGCTTAGTTTTTGTAGTTTGCCATTTCCATTCACAAAAACCCATAATGACCCATTTAATGAGCACTTGATGTAATCAAATGAGGTATTTTATTTATTTATTTATCCTTTTTCTTAGCGAGGAGGGCCCCATTAAGATACCAGATCTCCTCTTCCAGGGGTTTGAGTTTTACACCAGGAAAAGCTAATGTCTGAGCTATTAAAAAAAGTTTCAACTTGAGCAAAAGGAATTGACTTGACAGCTTGAAATTCTCTTGATGTCACCAGAAAATCAGGAAAGTAGAACAAATAAGCTTTCTTCTGTTGCCTGTGACGCAGCATTTGTAACTTCACAGACAAAAAAGGGAGGGGCTTGAAGAAAACCACACTGATAACCAATTAGATTCTGTAATTATGTATCTTCAACAATCACTTTATTTATGAACGAGGTAAAGAGTTTTTACCTCGATATGGGTTTTTTATGCCACACTCTTATCACAAGCTCATCATGGAAACAAATATTGCGAGACCTGTAACCATTTCAGAAATCCTCCCACGCGTGAATCCACCGAGATAAGCTGTTTTTCAATAAATTCATAATAAGACCGGAACTTGAGTCACCCCTCCCTCCCTCCCTCTGTCTGTCTGTACCAACCCCTGCTCTCTCACTCTGTTTTGTTCCTCCATCCTCTTCTCTCATCCCCTGTTGTCCAGCCTGTTTCCCCCTTCTTTTCTTCCCATCCATCCTCCCCACTCATCACCTGTGTGGGAGGCACAAAGCCAAATCCACTCAGCTGGAATTAAACTCGCTGGGACCTTACAGATTGTACTGCTATACTTTAATCTCCCACACACACACACACACACACACACACTCTCACATAGTGGATGGAAAGATGTAAAAGATAGGACTAGGGCATCTAGGGAGTACCCACGTCACAGGAAGTAGTAAGAGGCATGAGTGTCACACACACACACACAAACTCAACTGTTATCGCTGGGAGCAGGTGCCAGTGTGTTGGAGAAATGGAGAAAAACATTGATGTGAGGGATATGGCGATTCTTAAAATAATAGCCAACACACACACACACACACACATAATCTCCCGATTTGGCGGCAGCTGCTGCTCCGGACCTCCACTCTTTCAGGGGAAATGACAGTGTTTATACTGCGTGTTCACTTTCACAGCAAACGTTTTTGCCTCGTGCGACTCTCCTTTAGATGATGCGCTTTGCTAATGCACTGCATAGTCAGTGTGTTATTTTTATTTGTAAAAATCTATTAACACCTTAGCCTCAAAATGTCCATCTTTACTTTTTGTTTTTTTGCTTATTTTAACCTTAAAAAGGCCAGAAAATGTCCTGTGAGTAAGTGCTTTTGCCTTGTTTTTCCCAGAATAACTTTCATTATCCGGCAGTTCTCTACAATTTACTGCATGTTAAAATAGTGTATTAACAATTTAAAATAGTTTTATTTAGAAAAAACACTGTATTATGAACAGTATAAAACATAATTTAAAATCACATTTGTTTTAGTCTTTATCTCAATGTCCAGAAACAGGCCAAAAAGTCATTGATTCTCCAGCAACAGCACAAGTGAAATTACCGTAATAACCACATGGAATTTTTCCGATAGCAAAGTAGTAATTGCCGTAATGTAAACGTGTCGCCTGCTATTGGTATTGTGTTGAAAAATCCCGGCACTGCTCAGATGTTGAGCAAAAACATGTATTGTGTTTGCACTAAACCCTCCAGACTTTGTGTCTGATGTGGCATTTATTGTACTCTGTTGTCCTAAGACTTTGACTCTTGACTGGGTTTGATGTTGTCGAATGGTTTCACTGCTTTTACACTTTCACCTGCATCACACTCACAGCTGCAGACACAAACACTGTCTGCAGGAATGTTTTTGAGCTTGTTAAGAGATTGTACTTCCTTCAACAACAAAAGCCGGTTTGCCAGGATGGGAAATCCTCCCTCGATGCTGAGGGCTGTTTTGCCTGTAAATCATTTTTAATTCCCCCAGGCTTTTGTCTGCTGACAGTGCCTGTAAAGGCGCCATGAAAGAAAATAATGCACCCAAACACTGACTGACACACTTCCTGAAAACTTTGCAGACTTGTTGTTAATAAATGCATTTAATATTTCACATCTTATATCTTATAATATATATATCTTGTGTTTTTTCGCATCAGTAACAAGTTCACAGCCACTGTGATGTATTAGTTCTCCACAAAGTTCATTGTATTAAAACCTCTAACATCCACTCCTCCAGCATTCATAAAAACAGGATTATTTTTTTTCCATTCATACCAGCTTAATATACTCTGCTATGCAAAGTGCATGTCGATAATCCGCCAACTGACTCACCACCAAAAGCTATAAGTGATATTTAGTGCCTCCTCAAAGTAACATTAACACATCACAGCGGGCAAACTCCAGCTGCATTCTCTCAGCTGCTGTTCATTTATCACATGGTTTCCTATTGTTCTGTGGCATGGTGTGGCTGTGGCACAAATGAGGACATATAAAAAACAAAAACCTGGTATATACTGTGTGTATTTATAGTCGCTGAAATTAATTAGGGGCAAAGCAGGAGAGGATATGGCTTTGTGTTGTTATAAAGTGGTTGTATACGTATAATACGGAGGGTGAGTTGTAGCAATGCAAAGCAGGCAGACGGGAGGGTGAGAGTTTCCCATTTCTTGTGTTCGTACTCTCAACTTGATTTATTACCGCGGCCGTGAGGATTTCATGCAGTTGCATTTCTGCCCAGATTTTTCTGCTGAAACACAAGAAGGCTCAGGGAGCCAAAAAAAGAAAGAGAGAGAGAGAGAGACGTCACCGGTATCACTGTGACGTCTGTGGTGTACAAATACAGAAAGATAGGAAATGTACAGCAAAGATCAGCTTTCTTTTGTTCTGAAAATAGTCTGAGGACCGAAGCCAGAGGCGAGAGTCTACTAATATAAAATTTGTAGAAAAGCTGCTTTTTTTCTTCTTCTTCTTCCTCTTCTTCTTCTTCGTCTCTCAGGATAATCAATTTCATACAGTGTAGTTTTTGAGGAGCGTGGCTGATGGGGTCTGTTTTAAATAATACAATTTGCATTGTTCTGTAATGTTTCTTACTGTCAACAAATCCCATGAAAATAACAACAATTCATCACTGCATCTGTCAATACTTTGTGATCTGTTTGTGGAACTCAGCCCCGGGTCCCTTTGTTCCCAGACGGATCCTAAACATCTATATATATATATATAGTTTGATAATGACTTTAAAAAGTCAAATAATTTGTTCCCGACTACTTTCAAATGCTGGTCAATGTACACCCAGTTCCCTGTGAATATTCTTGGCTTCAGAATGAGACTGACTGTAGATAAACTACAGTAGTGTTTAGTGCAAAGGAAACATTTCGATGTAGCTTAGTATTAACACACGCAATACTTATTAGTGTTAGTTCACTGTTAACTAAATATCCACTCACCTGCCTTTAGGACACCTAATACTGTGGCAGGAACGAGGCCCCAATGTGGGCTTTTGCTGCTGTAGCATATCTGCTTCAGTGCCCAGAGAACTGCTGCTCACTGGATATTTTCTCTTTTTTTTTCTCTGTAAACACTAGAGATGGTTATGCATGAAACTTCCAGCAGATCAGCATTTAAAATAAATAAATAAATAAATAAAAATAAAATACTCAGATCAGCCCATCGGGCAACAATAACCGTGTTGGTGTCAAAGTCATCTAGAGTACATCACTCGTCTTCAGTATGAACTTCAGAAGGTCGTCTTTACCATGTCTACATGTCAAAATGCCTTAAGTTGCTACCATGTGATTGGTTGACTCGACATTTGTGTGGACAAGCAGTTGATTAAAGTGACTGGTGAGTGTAGGTTAAAAACAGCCTCATGTCCTGGTGTCTTTGTCCATGGGTAGGTAGATAGGTAGGTAGGTAGGTACAGTAGGTAGGTAGGTAGGTAGGTAGGTAGAAAGAAGGAGCAAAGGGGTTTGTTTTTCTTCCCATTTAAACTAAATAGTGTTTTTAATGCCTCGAGTTCCACAGTGAATTCCCACAGCACAGTCACCTCTACGTTAACAACGTGAGCTAAATCTGTCACCGCCTCAGGCCTTGACTGTCTTTAACAGAATGTTAGTATTGCCTGGAGACCCAGAGTCAATTTTCCATCCAGTAATAACTGGGAGAATATGAAAGAAATATGAAAAACCCAAATCACAACATGCATTATCTCAAGGCATAGTCAGGCGGAAACCTTTACAATATTATAGAGAGAAGAGATAATGAGCAAGCACGAGGCATCAGTGGAGAGAGAGAAAACAACTCTGTTTTAACAGGAAGCAAAAAAAGCATCTGCCTCGACCGGTTGGGGTGAAAGGAAAAATGAGAGAGGAGAGGTGAAGGACAGAAAGAGGGGGAGAGAAAGTTATGACAAGCAGTAGCATAGATTATTGATAAAAGAAATATACCAATATCAATATTAATCATAGTATTATAATGATGACAATACTACTACTGCTAATGATAATAATAATAATAATGATAGCCTTTACAACTGGATCTGGATCCTGCAGCCTGCAAGATGAAGACAGGAAGGAAAGACAAAACTTAGGGAGAGAAAGAACAAGGTTGATGACATATAATGAAGTTATATTTATACCCTGAGTGTGAGGGAGTGAGTGTGAGTGCACCACATGAGTTCCCCCAGGTCTACAGCAGCATGACTAAAGGATGGTTCAGGTTTTGCAGAGCCAGGTTTAACGAGCGTTATCAAAAGAGGAAGGTTATATGTCTAACTTTAAATGAAATGTACACAAACGTAACACAACTCACTCTCTCCGTCTTACGCACAAACGCTTACACATAAAACAGCAGCCACAGATACACACCTCTCCGTCTCTGCCCTCGTCTTTCTTAAGCATTCAGTTTCCCTCAAGTGTCACGACATGATGGTAAACAGTGGGTGGAAAAGGAGGGGTGACTCAAACCTTCATGTGTGTGTGTGTGTGTGTGTGTGTGTGTGTGTGTGTGGGAGTGTTCAGCATGTGTCATCTGGGCCATCATATCATGACTTGAGCTCAGGAATACCAAACATTCTTGGCTGATGTTGAATTTGGCAGCCATTGGTTGTGACTGGACTGGAGTGTGTGGTTACTCACTGCGCTGACGTTTGTTGTTGCTGCCTTCGATATGTCGCACAAACAAGAGCCAGCATGTGACAACACGCTTTCACCATTCCACGCTTCGTTATTATTCAGAAATCACGTGTGCTTGTTTATTTTTGGTTACCAGGCGCTTAAGTCCTAATATTTATTCTAATTGGTAAATGTTATTTTTATTTTTAGAGCACCGTTCTGGCCTTGATGACAGACTCTACAGTTGTGCCATTCTATTATTCACACCTATTCACTCGCACAGTTACGTTGGTCTGTCACGCATCGGTCATGCCAATTCTCACACTGTTAACACAACTGGAGCAATTTGGGGCTAAGCGGCTTGTGCAGGGACACACCAGTGTGCAGACGAGAGGAGTCCTCTGGTGACCCACTGAACCACAGCTGTCTTTCATTTTATGTTACCTTTAAAATGATGGTCCAAACATACAGTAAAGACTTATACATTCACCCTGAAACTAGTTTATTATTTGGGGATTTAAGAAATCAAATAGTAAAGACTTGTCAGTATACTGTATTCACTGTATTCACTGTATTTTCATTAAACATTGTTTAAGGTTTCTATTAAAATGTATTCAGTACTTTTATAGAATGTGACAAATAGTCAGTCTGAGATCCTTAAAGTCGGTGTTGTTTTCAGTTTCCAGAGAGAAGATAAATATTATGAATATGTCTTTGCTGAAGCTGAACTTCAAAAGCGTTGGGAATATTTTTGGCTTGAATTCACTGTGGCTTTTACTGTCATCTGCCAGCAGAAATATTTGGAAGATGAATTCAGATCATAATCATTAATCTGTTCTCTTAAATCATATTTGGATGTTTCGCTGTTTTCACTTTAATTCTGTGGGCAGCCTTTTCTAGAAATGACTGTTATTCCAAGTGATTTCTATAAAAGTACAGCCAGCGAGTACATTTGTATGTGTCTGCTTCTTCTTTGAGTCATTTTCAGTAGGAGTGGAATTCCAGCTCGTGATACTCAGTGGTCAGCTGAGGTGAAATGAGTAATGTGAGCCCTATTTGGAAAACAGCATCATCATCTGAAAGGCTCCGTCAGCAAACCAGGAAGCACCTGTGCAGCTGCAGCGAGCGGGAGACACATGTCCCCGCGAAGGCAGCCCATTGTGTTTGAGGGCTTTTTATAAGTTACATGGAAAAAGGGGACATTCTGAACGGGAAGTGACTTGACGCACTCACATACCGCACTAATGCAGTCGGGGGCCAGCAGTCATTGTTTGGTGTCAATAAGGAGTCTTGATGTATGAGCGTGTAGTGTAGAAACGGGCACATGAAAATGGCCCCAGTGTCAAGTATTCTGTCAACAAATAATGTAAACAACAATCGTGCAGAGTGAGTCATCATCATGGTGGGAAAAAAAAATAACCTTATGAACACAAACTGGTGCCGTCTCAGGCGACATACATCAGCCTCTTTTTTTTCTGTTTTTCTTTTATAAGTGGGTCAGAGGTCCACAGGCGGTGTGTTTCCCCCGCAGGACCTGTCCTGTTTGCTCTCTGCAACAACAAATATCAAGTTGCCAAACAGATGAGCCGTTCAATTAATTGACAGTAATGTGTAAATGAAATACTTGTACGACTGACGCAACGACATCACTGCACAGATGGCACACTTTGAAGAGTGAGACACATTCCCACTTGGCACCACAGTCCTGACAGGTAAATGGATAACTACTGAGGGAAGATATGCAGAGGAGAGGAAGAAGGGCTTTGAGTGAGAGGCCACTAGAACAAGGTCCTATTGATCCGGCTCATCTGAGTCCACTCTTGTTATCTATGGCTGACACTAACAAACCCCATTATAAAATGAGGGCTTGGAAACGGATGGTGTCCTCCCCGCTTGTCAGCCATGATGTCACAAGCCCAGATTAGACTGGACCATATGGCATGCTGCCTGCTGTCCCTCTAATCCTCAGCCGCCATCTAGGCATCTCCTTATCCATCCATTCATCTATTTGTCCATTCGTCTGTTCATCCGTCGTTCTATCTGTCGTAGCATGGAGTGCTCTCTCTCTCTCTCAGCCGCCTCAATTTGTTTGTTTGTTTGTATCTGCAGTACACCCATCTGTGTCTGTGTCTGTCTCGCTGTCTGACCGCTCAGTGCCGCTCTGTTTCTGTCTGTTTTGGTTTTGCCCTCGTTTTCATTCTCACACACACATTCATTCATTCATTCATTCATTCATTTAGCAGACCCAACACATTTGATGTCACACATTTACTAAACGCGCGGTTTGGCCCTTGACTCGTGAACGTTCATCACATCGTTTCTTTAATATGCTGTACACCGCTTTCTATTATCACGCAGAGTCATCATCAAGTAATGATTATGTGACTCTGTGCTTAGGGTTAAGAAACACAGACAGGATGCGTGCCTGCCAGAGGACATCATATCACTATAATGGGAGATGACATCAGTGGTGGTCTGTGTTGTGTTTGGTACATTGCTTACGTTGAATTCATTTCCCCATGAGTGAGTTTACAGTAAGCGAATCGATCCGCTTCTGTCTTATTTCTGTTTCAAACTTTTACAAAAGAGATAAGATCCAATGATCACGTCGTCCCAGGAACAACTGCGCTGGCTGCTTCAATGTAATGGGGAAGTTTACAATAATAAGTATCTTCAGTCATCTGTGGAACAGGTTGACATTTAAAAGCTTTTTTTGGTTTTGTTTCCTTTGAAAAGAAGCTGTGGCTGTTTCCCCGTTTCCAATCTTTACGCTGTCATATCAACAGTGCAGATGATGCCGTACAGAGTTTCCCAAACTATCAAACTACAACTTAAAAATGATTATTCTCTTTAGAAAGGTGAGAATGATTGGTTTTAATGTGCTTTTGGTTGAAAATCTACAGTTAAATATAAGTCTTGCCACTGAGTAGCATTATATTCAGGAGGTATGACGTAGTCTGGATTAAAAAGTGTATCATTTGGACTATATAGACTACAGTCATCATACATATTGAAATCCAAACACACGTTTGATCCGTGTGTCAGGATTGAGTGCCGTGATGTAAGTGCAGGGAATGAGACGTGTAAACCCTTTACTTAATTTGGGGATATAATGCATACACACTGATGGATATTGGTCAACACTCCTTCATCTGAACTACAGAACTCATCTTGAACTCCATACAGCACTGAGTATCACATAAGAGATTATTCATGAGTGACCAAATGAAGAATGTGTGGACTTCTGTGACTTGTTGGTAAATGCAGATACGATATTGTGTGATATAGAATGATATTTTTCTTTTTTTTTTATGTGCTATTCTATCAGTGTAAATGTGATATTTGGGTAAACCTGCGGTGTTGTATGGGTTCTAATTTCTGTATTTCTATGTAATTATTTGAATTGCTGAATTTGTCCTTCCAAGCAGATGGGAACAAACAGTGGTTTCATGCCCTTTTAGTAAGAAGGTGAAACTGAAGTTAAAACAAACTTCTAAATATAAACTGTGTTGAGATCTTGTGTTGCACGGCAACATCCCTCGCTGCACACAGCGAGGGATTCGTTTGACATCAGCACAGGCAACAGCAACGCTGCATTTGTAAAGCGAGACGGCTGCAAACAGGTCAGTGTATGACTGAAAACACAAAGACGCACCTATGAAGCATTTTAGAAGTGAATAGTTTCTAAACACTGCAACAAAATCCTGATCCTTCAGCAGTTTGACAGGATATATGCTCTTTACCCCCACCTGCCCCTGTGCTGCCTTTGTATATAAAAATGTTGTGTTTCCACTGAGTGAAACAGTTTGGTTCGGTGCGCATTTTTTGCGTTTCCATTTGGAATAGTACCAAAATTACAGGCCCCAACTGTTAAATTTTTTGGTACACCCTTCCCTTGGGATACTTGAGTAATGGTACAGCACGGTACGGGTGGCGCTAGACCCACGACAGTCAGCTGACAGAAAAGCGTCAGACACAAACAGCAGGAAAAAAATCTGCTGGACGGCCTCCATTGTTGTCTGTTGTGTCGCGTTCAATGTCGTCGTTCGTTGTCTGCGCACCGTTATAATGTCACGCTATGTATCACGCTGACGCGGCTCTGGCACAGTCTACACCCTGCCTACGTTCTGTTCTCAGTCGAAACGCAACCCTGACCAAAGGCTTACCGTCCATACTGTACCAAACTGAACTGTACAATAATGGACACGCTACACAACACTCTCTCACTCTCTCTGATAGTATTGCTTGACAGAGCTTGTTTTAAGATGAAGGACACAACACACAATGTTACATCGTTTCTGTTTAATAAGATCAAAGAGAGACAAAATTATATCATCATCATCAAAAAATGATTTACCAAAAGTTACGCAGTGCAGCTTTAACGTGGTGTGGGAGCAGAGCACACAGTGAGTGATGGCTCAATCAAACACACAGCAGCATAGTAGGGTTTTTACTCCCCAGGCTCGGGGGAGGAGTCACAGTCCACAGTCATCGTTGTGGGTGTGGTTATCGGCTGTGATCACACCTCGCCGGTGTCCATATGTGGTTCGTGACGTCACGCGCCGGAGGTCCCATTCACATAAAACCGATCGGCCGGAATCCCCTCGGAGGAAATGTAGACACAGACGCGTACAGGGCTCCACTGTCGCCCGCATCCAGCGCTTCATTCTCCAGGCAATAATAACAACAACATCCCCGCGGCGTCGACATGAAGGTATCCAGCATCGACTGCCGGCATCTGAGGAAAATCATCAGGAAGGAGTGTGGGAACTGCCTTATTGTGGACTGTCGGCCCTTTCTCTCGTTCACGAACTCAAATATCAGAGGCTCCGTCAATGTCAACCTCAACTCGGTGGTGGTGCGGAGGTCCCGCGGAGGACCGGTGCCTCTGCAGTTTGTCATCCCGGACGAGAGCGCCCTGTTTCGGCTTCGGGAGGGAAGCATTTCGGCCATCGTAGCTCTGGATGACCGGACGTCCCACTGGCAGAAACTGAAGAAGGACAGTGTAGCACAAATAGTAATAAACACACTCTCACATCTGACCAGCGGAGCCAACGTCTGTTTCCTGAAAGGTGAGGAATTAATCCGTTTTAATACAGAAAGAGAAAAAAGTAGACATAGTCCTAATTTCCCCCCCCCCCCCCCCCCCCCCCCCGAAGACTCTCTTTAAATACAGATTATTGTATATTATAACAAAGTAAACCTTGTTTTTTGTTTGTCTTTATGTGGCTTGTGTTGAAGTCTAGAGGCTTAAAATAGCCTATAGGTTATTAAAGCCAGTATTTTCATTGCTGGATGAAAAATAGAAAATGAGTGTCAAACTCAGTGTTTTGCGGCTGTAATCCACGGGCCAAATGAGCAGGGTTTCAATCAAATGTGGCCATATTTGAGGGACTGGTTCATATGAGTTTAAAATGTCACTCCTCTGTTTACGCCAGAACACTTAGTGACATATAAAGCCAAGCGAATGTTCTCCCGTAATCCTTCTCATCTGTGTCGAGAATACACAGTCTGTATTTTTCTCTCACTTCTTCTTGTGGAGATAAATGTCCTGTGTGCGTCAACGGAGCGCATGAGTCAGTGCGGGAGAAGAAGGAACACGGGGCACATCGATGGCGCAACACACTCCACTGACGAAAAATGTCGTTAATTAATTGAATTGAGTTATTTTTAATTTAATTCCTTGATGTCGTGATAACGTGTTCAAACACACACACACTCCCGTCTGTCTGTCACCTCTGCGTCCTCAGGATGTTGGCCTTAAACGGATTAGCGGTCCACCAGCCTCGCGCCCCATAATTACGCCCGTATAATCAGGTTATAAAGGTTATAATCCGATGTTAAGACTGTTTCATAAACGCTGCGATTGCTCAATCCGTGTGTGTCAGTGGGTGCAGGTGGTACATTTTTTTTCTCAGTATTACAGCATTCATGTTCGTGTCTCCCCCCTCAACTCTTTGTTCTCAGGAGGATATGAGAACTTCCACTCTCAATACCCCGAACTTTGCACTGAGGTGAAATCCACTGACCAGAGCGGAACTGAAACCGAGAAAAGAGTCAACACCCACAACGAGAAGCTTTCTCACCACAAACCAGATTATGATCAGGTATGAAAACACCCCCTGAGTTCCCCCAGGCAGCCTCAGAGCACACAGCCTCTCTCTCAGCTCTTTATTTTTAACCTTGTATATTTATAAGGAACAAAACACATCCAAGCCCTGCTGACATCAGACAGACTTATATTTGGCATCAGCTCATGAAAATACCTTATCAATGTACATATGATATTCTTTGACCTTCACTGCTTCCAAGCCATCTTATATTTGGCTCAAAAAGGGAGCGAGAACGCTCACTGGTGCCCAGCTGACATCAGAAAAGCACTCTTTCATCTCTGACCTTTATAACCTGTACCGCTCATGTGGCTGCTTCGGAACACCACTGTGTTTTGAGGTTGTTGTACGGTCACATTAATCCTGGGATTGATGTACACTCTGTGTGCTCACAGGTGCTTGGATGTTGTGGCTTGGACTGTGGGTCCATTTTCTCAGAGTGCAAATTTACCAAGGCTTTGAGTCCTGTATTGTGTCTTCTTCTAGAGCCTAGACCTTATCTAATCATGTCTCTCTGTTCCCCCACACCCCTCTTCTGCACTCTCAGGGTAAACCTGTGGAGATCCTGCCTTTCCTCTACCTCGGTAGTGCCTACCACGCCTCCAGACAGGACTATCTCAGTGACCTTCACATCACGGCCTTGCTCAACGTGTCACGCAGGGACCTGCAGCCGACCAAGGGCCACTATGACTACAAGTGGATCCCAGTGGAGGACAGCCACATGGCCGACATCAGCTCCCACTTCCAGGAGGCCATAGATTTTATTGGTGAGTTCCAGGGTTTTGATGTTGCATCCATCACTTTTATTATTTTCTGGATCACATGGTGTCCAGTTGGAGCCTTCCTGTTGTGTTAAAAACAAAGATGATTTGCTCTGATAGTCACAGTAGTTCACTCACTCAAACCACCTAGAGAGGGAAATACACCACCACTAAGATGGGAGTCCTTTCCTGGAACACCAGCTTCACCGTGCTGTATGTCCTCAGGGTGTCAAAAACACTGAAAGAGACACCTATACATAGATGGATATGTTTATTTGTGGAAATCCGTCTTCAAATAAGCCCCTTTATCGGTGCCTCAAACCTGCTGCCATTCACAAATAGAGGGCTAAAAAGAAACCAGGCTGTAATCACTTGAACGCCTGGTTTCAATCCCAACACCCTCCACCCCCCATCCTCTCAAACAACATATCCAGCCAGTCTGCGTTCATTCAGGATTTGCTCACTTCCCCCCATCCCCTCCCTCCCTGTCTTCCGTCTTAACTCGAAAAAGACTCTCCCATGCTGTCATTGCCTCCTAGGCCTAATCTGAGTGGCTTAGTCCACCGGGTGTGGCCAGTCAGTGTGACAAGTGGGTTAGCTGTCCTTGTTAATGGCGGGGTAGGCACACACACACACATACACTCAGGGTTGTTGTTTGGTGGAGGATAAGAGCTGGCTGACTGACACAAATAGAAAGCACAGTTGTTTGGTTGTTTACAGGTGGGAATCATTGATTTACCTGAGGGCAGCCGGAGGGCAGTGAATGTGTTAGTGAGGAAAAGGGAGCAAGGAGAGGAGAGGAGAGGATAGGAGAGGAGAGGAGAGGAGGGACGCAGGATAATAGCAGCAGCAGCAGCAGCAGTGGCAAAAGATGTACACAATGTGCTGGTACCTATTTTTAACCAGGCAAAACCAAGGACGGAGCTCGCCCACAAGCAGCTTGGCTGACCAATTCTGAGGCTGCTATTGTTGGTGTTGTGCATTGTTACATTTGGAGTGCCTTTGAGCAACACTGACGATTACATAAGGCTGCAAAAAGCTTAGCCTACTTTCAGAGAGGGCCTCTCAAAGTCATCAGCCACGCTGAGTGAACTTCCGCTGGTCCCCAAATGAAAATCAATTACTACTCAGCAACTCTTCTGACTTGGTGACAGATGTACTGTCGGGGGAGGACATAATAAATATTATTGTCCTTCTGGATGAAAACAGCTGGTGTCATGACATCTCCATCTCCAGCCAATGAGTTGAGGATGGTCATTAAAACACCCACTGCTGCTGCCAGTCCTTTTCTTTGTCGGCCCTCTCCCCTCTTGTTGTGTGCAGATGATTCACTGAGGTGTCAGGAATATTCATTGTTCTACCTGCAGTGGCTCTCAGGACCGGACACGAGTGACCCTCATTTTGTAGAGAGAGATAGTACATGAGACAGTGTGGAGGTTTTTGTGTGCTTGTATCTATATGTAGACATGTAAGAGACATGTATGCATGAGCAGCATTTCTAGGAGTTAAGAAAATCTTGAAATGCATCACGAGCGACACTTACATAGAGGACAGAAGTAGGTTTATGTGCTGGCATTAGATAATCCAGATAGGTGTGTAGGAGTGCTGCAGCTCTGACTTAGAACACAGCTCTGTGCTACAGTGAACTCTGCAGCAGCACCCAGCACCCCCACTGCAGCGTAGGTAGAAGTCTCACATACAGCTGTGCTCTATGACTCACTTAGGGTCTTTGTGCAAAACTGAAATTGGTATAGGATGTGTGTACATTTCTGTGTTCCAGAAAGGGCTGATGATCCTGTTTGTCTATATATCCTGATACTGTGTGTGTGTGAGAGAGAGAAAAGAGACAGGATGTGCAGAACAGTGTTCACATAATTTATTAGTGAGTGGGAGCAATACAAAGGGAATAATTTTACTGTTAAAATTTGATTTTTCATTTGTTAATTTTCACTGTTAATAATAGTACCCTTCTCTACCACCACTTTAAAAATATCAATTACAGACACAGACAAGCAAAACAAAAATAAAACATGATTCAACAAACATGGCTGACATTTTGAAATGAACAAAAAATCTTTTTTAAATAATGAACATGACGTAGGTTTGATTCTGTGTAACAATTTTCCACTAGAGCCTTTTATTAACGTTTACTTCCCGTTTTGCCAACAGATAACGTGAAGCAATCAGGGGGGAGGGTCCTGGTCCACTGCGAAGCAGGCATCTCACGCTCCCCTACAATCTGTATGGCCTACATCATGAGGACACAGCAGCTGCAACTGGACGCAGCCTTTGACATCATCAAGCAGCGCAGGGATGTCATCTCACCTAACTTCAGCTTCATGGGCCAGCTGCTGCAGTTCGAGTCAGAGGTCCTCTCCACGGCTCCGACTCACGCTGCCACACCTGAGCCAGCCACACCCTGCATCCCAGAGTCTGCGTCCTTTTTCGCCAATGACTTCCCCACCTTCAACACCAAAAACTTTGAGCCGTCCGTGATCACCCTTCCTACCTCTTACCTGCAATCCCCGGTCCACCAACAGTTCAAACTGAGCCCAATAACTGCACTGCCTTAAAGTGAACTGTGACTGCTTGTAGTCTTACTTGAAAAGTAAAAAGATAATTGCTCTGTGTGTGCCTGGTGTTGAAACCAGCAGATAGACTGGAGATCACATAATAGTACTCTTTGTATGGAGATTGGGAAAGTGGCCAATTGGCCTTTTTTACAGCAGTTATTTTGACTTGTTGTAATAGGAAAGACACAGATGTCTATTATTTAATTATTTACAAATGTGTTTTGTCCTACTGTGACCTCTCAAAATGGCTTCTGTGGAAAAAGCTAACAAATAAATGGCCCACAGCAGGTATCAATGCTGGTTTCCTTCCTTCAGAACTGCAGATATGAAACAACACAGCACAGTACTAAACTGCAATATACATGCCTTAGGTTAATATTGTGATTTATTTGCCTATTCAAAAAAATAAAGTCATGCATTTAAATCTAAATTATTTGAGAGATACTGTCTGTCTGTCTGATCTTTTTCAATGATGTGGCTATTAAAATGTGTTTAATAAATGTTTTCACCACAAAATAAACTTGTTGTCATGTAATCATTGTTGTGTCATCTGAAAAAACAACATGTAAATGGGATTTCTTAGGGATTGTTTCTCACATAATTTACTGCACTCTTGCTGTATTCCTGAAAATACAAATGAAGGAAAATCACTAGATTTTTTATTAATTTATTTTTAAATAAAACTGTTTTCAAAACAGATTCACAGTCCGTTAGGTCTGACGACATAACAGTAGACAACAGTGACACCTGCAGTGACTTGAGTTTGCCTTGATGAGACTGCGTGTGCCAGGATTCTTGGTCAAGTTGGTGCAACTCTGCTATGAACCACGATCTGGAATTCTAACTGGCAACTATATTTAGAAATGGATTAGCACAATCATATATCTATATTATATAGTTTGGCTGTCATAATTAGTTTAACGTGTTCGTCGTGTACGGTACTCTGAGAAAAGTCTCTCCAATATTTGGCGCCGAGTTGGGCAGATATTTGGACTCTACCAACTGCTCAAATAAAAAAGAGAATATGATCAAAAGTAACAAAATGATTGTATATGGACAAACATGCTCAAATTTAACTTCAATTTCAGTATATGCGAGGCTGATACTAACCAGTGTTTATTTCTTGTAGTCACACAACTTCCCCAAATAATTACTATTATTATTGCCACAACCTTTTCTATCACACAATGGTACGAGCCATTCTATCCCGCCCCCGCCGCCATTTTCCATGTTATTCTCTTTACCCACACAGCCTTTTTACGAAATTTGAATGCAACAATTCGCAAAATATTGCTAGGTTTTCGGGCATTAAAGTCCCAGCTTCTCCTGTTAACCGGAGAGGGGGGAGTTTAACTCAATTTTCAGCAAAGGAGACGTCCATCCTACGCTGCCATGTACATCAAACAGGTAAGCTAACATCGTACTTGTTGGTGTTCTCGGCTGTCACTATCCTGGCGTAGATTATGCTACGTCTAAGTGATATTGCTAAATGGCTGAGCTCGGGGTGTCTAGGTTTTTGCACGCTATCCACGAATAACTGACTAACGTAGCGGAGTTTAACGCACCGGCGGCCGAAGAAGCTGAATAACCAGCATGCTAATGTTAGCTAGCGGCACCCGGGCAAATCTTGAATTGCCCGCCCCCTTCTCTAGATGCTAAGCTAACACAACGGGGCTAACGTTAACCTAGCCAATATACCATTTTACCATACACGTAGCACAACCACATGCTGTTATCGTTTTTAATGTATGCAGTAACGAGTTTCGATGGTATAGCGGCTGTCTAACACAGTTAATATCGTCAATATACAAACATGCACACCGGTTTATGAATGAGTAGCAGTCAGTAAAGGCCCTGTTGTAAACCGTGTCCGCTCACAACACATTTGTTACAGCGCTGAGTAGATAATATAAACACGTTGAGTATGTGAGGGTACTGGGAGAATTGGAGCGTTTAGTGGTGGGTCTAGACCGTTGGTCACTGTAGTCCTTTCACTTTAAAATACCCGTCCACTCGATAAACGCTGCCGTACACAGTAGGACGCTGACTCCGGTCTCTGTTTTTTTTTGCAGGTCATCATCCAGGGGTTCCGAAGTTACAGGGACCAAACTGTGGTTGACCCTTTTAGTCCAAAGCACAATGTCATCGGTAAGTGTATGCTACGGATGTTACAACGGATCTTTTCACTAAGATTTGATCGTCACTTATCTTTCAAGGTTAAAAACAATTATTTTAAAAGTCTGGAATCATCATCCACACCAATACATAAGTCTAAAAGTTTGTTTTTCGGATATAACCTATATACACAGAATTTTTATTTTTAATCCAAAACCATCCTTTAAATTTTTTAAATAATATTGTTAACTGACAATTGCAGTCACAAAATATATTTATATAAACTCCTTGACAGAAATAATAATTAAGTCTGTAGTACATTTACAGCAGTGTGAAGATTACTAGGAACAAGTTACCATATTGAAAATGGTTGTGCAGAAGATTCATGTGGGGTGCTGTGAACAAATGCCATATCCTCATCTTGTGTTTTATGTCATTGCAGTCGGGAGAAATGGCTCAGGAAAAAGTAACTTTTTCTATGGTATGAGATCCTCAGTTTATCATTAAGTAGTATTTTTTCTTTTTGCCTTTTTGTTTTCTAAGTCTGTTGCTCTTCTGTTTTGATAGCCATTCAGTTTGTGCTCAGTGATGAATTCAGTCACCTACGACCTGAACAGCGTCTGGCCCTGCTCCATGTAAGTACTGGAAAATATTGGATACAGTGCAAATTCTTTAAAGTGGCTTTGAGATTTAGTAGTTCTTTAAAATGTTGACAAAAGGATGTGTAATTTTACAGTAACTGGTGGATTATGAAAATGTTAATCATATTTTTGTTAAGAGATGTAATTTGTTCCATGGGAGCTTGATAAACAATGGGGGATTTTAACTTGTGAAACCATTAATATAAACATGGTTATGTGCTTTCTTACCCTCTCACTGTAGGAAGGAACTGGTCCACGTGTCATTTCGGCTTTTGTGGAGATTATATTTGACAACTCTGACAATCGGCTGCCGGTAGGAATTGCATAATTTCATAGTGATACCATTACTGTAAATGTTGACATAATTGATTATTTTCAACTTGATCACACTTTTCAGTAAGCCTATGTAATAGTGCCTGTCTGAATTGCAAATGATTGTAGACTTTCTCCATGCAATACACTCTCTAGCACACAAGTCGTTATTATTCTGATGACTATGAGAGGGTAGAAAAACTGAGCTCGAAATCCAAAGATAGTTTTTAACCCAGTGTTTAACTCTAATCATGTGCCCAACTAGCCAAGTGCACTGTTCTCATCTTGACTAGCAATAAACATCTCTTTCCTCAGATTGACAAGGAGGAAGTCTCCCTTCGCCGTGTCATTGGCGCCAAGAAGGACCAGTACTTCTTAGACAAGAAGATGGTGACGTAAGTATTGTTGTGGGGTGGCTGTCTTTGTCCCTGTAATCACAGGAAATTACAACTCTGTGATGCTGCACAACCACTTTTTTGATGGCGTCTGTTATTTTTGCAGTAAGAATGATGTCATGAACCTTCTGGAGAGTGCTGGCTTCTCCCGCAGTAACCCCTACTACATCGTCAAGCAGGGAAAGGTGAGAAAGGAGTCGGTGGCCACCTCCCACACTCACAACATCATTTGTGATTCACTTCTGTATTACAGTATGGAAGCAACCCTTTAAAAGGAGTTCCCTGCCATATTCGCATCAAAACCTGCAGAATGGAAGTTTTTCATACTACTTTTTCATAATACAAAATGATCATGTGGAAAATGTAACGCTTATATCTATTAGGAAAGCAGTACATCAAACAACAGGGTGTTCCTTCAATGCATTCTTTCAATGTGTCAATCAGATCAACCAAATGGCCACAGCACCCGACTCACAGCGTCTAAAGCTGCTGCGAGAGGTGGCGGGGACACGGGTGTATGATGAGCGCAAGGAGGAGAGTATTTCTCTCATGAAGGAGACTGGTAAATCACTGGTGTTAAATAATGATACTTCCACAGAACTGTGTTTGCATTACATTGTGGTTTGTATTTAAAAAATAACCTGGTGTGTTGTTTCCCAGAGGGGAAACGAGAAAAGATCAATGAGCTGCTGAAGTACATTGAGGAGCGTCTGCATACCCTGGAGGATGAGAAGGAAGAACTGGCTCAGTACCAGAAGTGGGACAAGATGAGAAGAGCCCTGGAGTACACCATCTACAACCAGGAGCTGAATGAGACCCGCGCCAAACTGGACGAGGTAATGCTTTGCTGCTACAGTGGGATTCACAATTAGAAACCAGTCAGTATAGTACACTATAACAGTATAGAACATAATACTGTTTTAGTCTATATTGATATGACTGTTGTCGTGTCCCCTTAACCATGTTAGATATCAAGCAGTTATTTTATGTATTGGTAGAATACATTTTTCTTTTTATGGAATGATAAATAATCAAACACTCACCATGGCTTTTGCTCTGAAGATTTGGAACTATGCTCTGTTCTGTGTCACCTATCATACCAAAGATGTTTGTGTAACATTCTGTGTGATATTTATTTAGTTGTTTTTGTGTTTGTTTGCAGTTATCCTCAAAGAGAGAGACCTGTGGAGACAAATCCAGACAGCTACGTGATGCTCAGCAAGATGCCAGAGACAAAGTAGAGGTAAAAAAAAATTCCACCAGGAACAGGAATATTGTTAACTCATACTGTGTGACCTGATTTTCCAAGCAAGCCATTCAGCCTTGGTTAATACAGTATCAAACTTGTTAACCCAGTATGCTGTCTTTTTTTTTTGTATCTCCAATTCTGTAGGAGACGGAACGTGTTGTGCGGGAGCTGAAGTCCAAAATCTCCGCCATGAAGGAGGAAAGAGAGCAGCTGTCGGCCGAACGCCAGGAGCAGATCAAGCAGAGGACCAAGCTCGAGCTGAAGACCAAGGACCTGCAGGACGAGCTGGCAGGCAACAGCGAACAGAGGGTATGGAAGCCTCCCATCTGCGTCACTAGGCACACGTGATACTGCACCAACACTCCCCCTCACCTGTCCCTTGCATCAACACTGTATGTAGAGAAGAACATTAAAACTCGGTACATTAGGAATAGTTTCTCGTATTGAGCCAAGATGACCTATTAATCTTTGCTGGATAAGAATTTGTGAATTAAAGCAGTGTAGCCTGTAACGTCAATATGTATCTCTAGCACAATGTTTTGTATACTGAGCTGGCACAAATCACTCTCCGCATGGCCTTGTGTTCAGCGTGTGTCTATGTTGGCTGGTGCTTGGATTAGGCCCACCTTGCTGTGGCTGGCACAGCATCAGCCAAAAGTTGTTGGAGCAAAATGAAAAGGAAGGAAGGAAGACAGAATTCTGTCACTAGCTGCTAGATGGTCCTGGTTTGATCAGGTTTCAGTTGGCTTCTGCACATGGGGGAACATGTACAGACATTTGCAGGCGTGGTCGCAGATACTGCATGATGTCCATCTATATTTTATTTTGGATGTACCAAGCCTGCACCTTATTGCGTAATCAGCACGTCACCGCCCCTCTAACCATTTTGTAGTCTGTTGTATGTGCAACCAAAAAAAACATTTAATTGGACTGATTTATCAGTTAAATTAAGCGATAGTGCATTCGTAATTGCATGTGGATAAATGCATTTAAACACAACTCCATTGAGGTCGTAAGGTAACCTTAAACGTGTCTGTCTCAGTGTCTTTTCTCTACGTCTTTGTTTAATAATCACTCCACTATCAACATTTTGTTACTTTCACTTCCCAATCGTCTGTATTAGGATATTTTTGAAGATTTTTTGTGAAATGTCATGTTTTTGCTCTTCCAGAAACGCCTGCTAAAGGAACGTCAGAAGCTGTTGGAGAAAATCGAGGAGAAGCAAAAAGAGCTGCAGGAGACAGAGCCCAAGTTTAACATGGTGAAAGAAAAAGAAGAGCGGGGTATCTCTAGGTAGGAATGACTCATCCTCCGCTATGTTTCCTTGAGCAGCTGGTGACTAGGCATCAATGAGTCATTTATAATGCTTTTAATTGATTTTGATGGCAAGAGTTCAGTAGGTGGATACACTTGTAGTTGAGATTGGAAGTATATGGACATGGACTCATTTTTCTTCTTTAGGTGATGATTTTCAGCACATTATCTTCGGAGGGGCAGCAGTGATAATATTAAAGTGAAGAAAATTGGTTTTAATATAAGTAGGCTTATGTCTGTATTGAAGGAATTACATTATGTGGGAGATAAAGTTTTTGCAAATAGTCTGAGTTTATTTGTGCTTGAACCAACTTTAAATGACACACAGCTACCTAAGAAACATTTCGTAGGAAGTGTTCTCAGTGTAGGAACGATGTGCACACAGTGTTATTATAATGAAGCAAATTAACAAAATATAGAGGTCACCTATTTATTAATTCTAATTAAGTCCAATATTTCACTTCAGTTTGAATGTACTGAAGCCATGTAATTATCCATGTTCTCCATTGACTGTAATTTGTTGATTTTCCGACAAAACAGTCTGGTGGACTGCTGTGAACAGTTGGGGACCTCAAGTCCACAAAGATAAATTCCTTTTTTAGCTCTTACTCATTCATCTGGAAGTCCTAAATAAATTCAGGACAACAATGAAAATCAGCAGGAAATGGAAATGTGTAGCTATAACTGAAAGTGTACACATGTTTTCTTTTGTTTGACTTATAACATGTGTCTTTCCTGTGTGAACGTGTTTAGCAATCATTCACAGTCAACACATGTATCCTTCCAGGCTCGCCCAAGCTACCCAGGAGAGAACAGACCTGTACGCAAAGCAAGGACGTGGCAGCCAGTTTACCTCTAAGGAGGAGAGGGACAAGTGGATTAAGAAGGAGCTGAAATCTCTGGACCAGGCCATCAATGATAAAAAGAGGCAGATTGCCGCCATCCACAAAGACCTGGAGGACACAGAGACAAATAAAGAGAAGAACCTGGAGCAGTATAGTGTAAGAGAATGATTTCAGAGCTATAAATATACTCTCTGGTTTTCCAGAAAGAAAGATTTGGAATTACCTTTCAAGTGCTGCTAAATTTATAACATGATCCTTCTATTTCTACTACTTAAAGTGTAATGTGTAGTGTAAGTTAATGTAATGTAAAGTGCTTATTTATTCACATCCATAAAATAACGTCAGTTTCTCGGTTTAATGGATACACCCATACAACAAAGTTTCAGTTTACAACACCAACCTCTTCACACCTGTTACTACTCTGGAGTTCTTAAGACAGTGAAAAATTAGGAGACACTGTCGGCACACCTCTGGATGGGCAGAAACTAAGGCTCGACATAGTCACTTGCATTTGTGTTCCAGGTGCTCAGTCATGACTCGGCTACTACCAGTGAATGCAAAGCATTGCTAACACTGTTAGTAACTGTCCAAAACCGTTATCCATTGCTGTAACAGCAACTGTTTTTGACATGTTTTTAAAGGGAAAACATGTGGTACTGATCACCTTAATAGTGGTTCTTTTCACTTATTGGAAGTCAGGACAGTGTGACTCTGAATCAGCACACACCCATTAAACTTAGCAGTCTATGTTTCATTTTGTTACCTTCTATAATTTTTAACTAACCTGACAGTGGCACACATCTGACCTGTTTTCAACTTGTGTCTTTAGAAACTCGATCAAGACCTTAATGAGGTCAAGACCCGTGTGGAGGAGCTGGACAAAAAGTACTACGAAGTGAAGAACAGGAAAGATGAGCTGCAGAGTGAAAGAAAGTAAGATCCTTCTTTCCTTTTTGCCTTTTCATTGATTCAATTTAAAGTTTATGCTTAAAGTCCCTGTAAAGTGATAAAAATATCTATTCTGATGTTGTCTCTCTTTATGAAATCATCTAAAATTCAACATCCAGAGCAACATTGTCTGCTCTGAGATACTGCAAGCGTGTCCGCTCAGCTGCTACACACTGGCACACTCATTCTGGTCTACCCATGTTTGTGGGACCTAAGACTGTGAATGTTGCCGTTTATCATTGTTTGTGCAGAATATAAATGTGAACACACATATTATTAAACTGCCCAACAAACTTGTAGAGAAGTGATGTTAACCTGCTTTGGCCCTGCTTAAAGCATGTATGTGTCCATGTCTGCTGGGAGTTCTGTCCTCTTATCCTAACTCCTACTCGCACTGAGGACCTGAACGCCATTGTTCGCCAGTATTTGTACTTAATATAAATGTAAATGTTCCAGTCCCAAACCAATTGTTTAAGAAATATGCAGAGAAGTGACATTTTCACCATTTTAATCCTCGTTACCCATCATACTAAAATGAAAATATAGTCAAGATGGATTCTTCCCTTCTTGTTGAACCATCAAACCCAACAAATTGGACATTTTTAGTCAAGTTTCCATCTGTTTAAAAAATAACACACCTCAAAATGATGATTTGCTTTCAATCTAAAAAGTGTGTATTGTTCTCTTTTTAGAACTGAATCTGATTTGTTTATTAAAGGACAACAAAATTTAAATAAAATTTGTGAGTATGTTTGTATTAAATCTGCTGGGCACACTCCACTGTGATCCATTGTTTTAGTCTAGTGGGTGAAAAGGCAGCATAATGACAGCTTTGATAGAGGGAACTCAAAATGAACAGCCCCCAGCTGCAAGCTATTGACCATGTATAAATGTAGAATCTGTATAATCTAAAAATATCAGCAAACAAATTACCCTAATGGAAACAAGAGGGTGATGTTTTGGCAGTGCCCTTGCTTTTATAATTGAAAGGATTGTTTCTCAATTTTCAAGTGTTCTGAAAAACAATATTCCCCCCGCTCATATAGAGGATAAAGCGGTACAAAAAGGATGGACGGATGTACATTTGAGAATATGTTATGCTGTTATTATATCTTCAACTGATACTGGCCATTGACTGTTTCTAGTAAACATTTATTATAAGTAGTTGCGACCTAGAGAGTGAGAAGCCGAAAGAAAGTATTAAAGTATTTCATTTGTGTTAGTATTTAGTACCCATTTTCCTTACTGTAGCTCACTTTTTCAAAAGCATCAAAATAATCTTACTTAAGAATTTACCTCTGGATCTACAAACGGACCATTTTTTTTTGAAATTCCAGGACTCCAGGAAAAGATTACAGATATGATAAGAATGATCGCATAATGATGGATAATTAGAGCTGTCCCTCGTTCTAAAAATCAAGTTTGAACCAATTTATAATGACCCATAATTCATTTGATTCAATTCAAACGTCTCACGCTGAACTTCTGTATGTACACAAATGGATACAAAAAGTGTTTACTGTTACACAATTATATAATACTTATGCCTGTCTGTCTCTCCTTGTTTGCTGTTCCTGTGGGCATCATGGCTTCAATTGGGTTTTGGTGTTAGTTGTGACAGAAGTGTAACAGTCTGTGGTTGTCTGTGTCTGTCCAGCTACCTGTGGCGTGAGGAGAACGCAGAGCAGCAGGCCCTGGCAGCCAAACGTGAGGATCTGGAGAAGAAACAGCAGCTCCTTCGAGCAGCCACTGGCAAGGTCTGTTACTTTGTGCATGACTGTGCAATTACTAACTTGCGTAACTTAACTACAGCATACCAAATGTTCTCTCTGCTGATTAGGGCTGAATGATTTGGGGACAATATCAAACTGATTTTATTTTTGTTATGGATATTGAGGATTGGTTTGCTACATGAGATATCGTCAAATATATGAAGTGCTTCCTGCTCATATGTACTATTTGTTTGTAACTTGTTTTAGAGGTACATATATATTTCGGTGCATCTTGCATGCCTTACACGTGACGCTTATCACTGCTTACAATGACTGTTGTGAGCTAGTCCCTCTTTTTAGAGTGAGAAAGGAGTGTATGCAAGTCTCTCCTAAGGTAACCGTAAAGCCTTTTCATCATCAAGACTCCAACAGGTCCTCCTTGTGATCTTACATAGGAACTGGGAACCTTTAGTGTTTTGTAGCAACAGTGTCCCAGGAGAACATACCCATTTTTGTTTATCCATGATTGTTTGAGTTTCTGAATAATGTCTGGCTGATATAAATGGAAGGTGTTTGCGGCTCCATGGACAAATGTCATGGATATAATTTTTCTTTCATGGGTGTGGAGTGCATCTCATCTCAAGTCGTGGAGTATTTTTACAGATTGAACACTGAGGGCTGTCTACCATAATTTTGTGGGTTACTAGTAATGGATACACACACTGTATATAGTATATATTAAACGCCAATATGGATTTTAGTAGAGAGGAGAGGTCAAAGGGGAAGCAATGAGAACCATGGACTGCACTTTGTTAGAGTGCTTTGAGGTGAAAACTATGTGCGAGCCAGAGCAGAGGAGCTGTTCAATATCACCGTAGTGCTGAAATGACCACTGACTGTGACAAAAATAACTTCACAACATCACTCCTACTTGATAAATAGGCAAGCAAGTAGTACGAAGTCGATAGAGCGCAATGAGACTGAAGCGAGTGGTGACAAAAACTGATCCGGTAATCAACAATCTGCATAAACCATATCAAATGATGATTTTACTGAAGTGAACAGAGGCAGCATGTAGAAACGCATGTTCATTTGGGATCATTTTTATTATGTAGTTTTGCAATTTTCACTAACAGTTCACAGATCACAATTTCATCATTTTAGGTACTAATAGAAAATAATCATGAGTTTGTGTTTTCTTTATTGAATTGCTGCTTGAAAATAGTACAAACATCATGGTTATTTGCAAAATGTTTCATGTATCTTTATACAAATGGATTCATTACATTTGTGAATTAAGTGCGACATCAATTGTCTAAAAATAATTTCTCTATTTCATTTTGTCTTTTAGGCCATTCTGAATGGCATTGACAGCATCAACAAAGTTCTTGAGCATTTCCGTCGAAAAGGGATTAACCAGCATGTTATCAATGGTTACCACGGCATCGTCATGAATAACTTTGAATGCGAGCCTGCTTTTTATACCTGTGTGGAGGTGACTGCTGGTACCAGGTGAGGATTTTCACTAGTAGCTTCTGAACAACGCACACAGTCTGATTTTAACCATTTAGGGCTGGAAGTGTGAATGTGTATTATTAGGTTTGTGTACTTGTGTATGTGTATATGATGACAAATATGTGCATTTATAATATTTTGTCATTTGTAAAACATGTGACTGTTTGAAATAATTGTGAATTAATCAAATTTTGATTGAGAAATCATTATGCATTTATTACATTTAATAAAGTTTTCTTTGTGCAGTATTAGGCTTACAAAAATTCACAAGATTGTCAAAATCCTGAAGGGGGGGAGATTCAATTTGATACAGTTTCTTGAATGAAACGCAAGAATAACAACAAATTAGAAGTTCAGATACACATTGACATGTATTCTAACCTGCTTGTCAACATTTTCATCTTTCCCAGACTGTTTTACCACATTGTGGAGACAGATGAAGTCAGCACCAAAATATTGATGGAGTTCAACAAAATGAACCTGCCTGGAGAAGTCACATTCCTGCCATTGAGCAAGCTTGATGTCCGAGACACAGCCTATCCAGAGACCAATGTAAGAGACGTTTATAAGATGCATCTAGTACATTATAGCTCGTAAATCCCAGTTGCGTTGTGCTCATACCAGTTTGTTTTTGTTCCTTAAGGATGCTATTCCTATGATCAGCAAACTGCGCTATAGCACCCAATTTGACAAGGCCTTCAAGCACGTGTTTGGAAAGACCTTGATTTGTCGCAGCATGGAAGTTTCCACCCAGCTGGCCAGGGCTTTCACCATGGATTGTATAACTTTGGAGGGTAAGCTGAGAATCTTAACAGTTGACTGTACAGTTTACATCACTATCACAGGAACATAAAAGGAAGTCAACCTAAAGATTCTGACGAAGTGAGTCAGCAGTCATCTGTTAAAACAAAGGAAGAGAAAATGTAAATAGGTCTAGATATTTAGGTACATCTGTGTTGTTAGTCACATGCTGTGTCTGTGACAATTTGTTTCACTTGTTCAAGACAAAGTACATTCTGTGAAATGAAATCTAAAGTACATTCTCTATTGACTGCAGCAGCAGTATTTATAGAATCTTGTAATATATATTAGCCAGTGTGATTGTGTGAAGCATAATCTATGTACACTATGTTTCCCTTAGCAAAGACTTGTATGTTGTGGCCTTTTACATAGATTATTTGTTATCTACACTGCATTGTGTTTGGACCATGTAGGTGACCAGGTGAGCCACCGTGGAGCGTTGACGGGAGGTTACTATGATACCAGAAAGTCTCGCTTGGAGCTGCAGAAAGACATGAGGAAGGCTGAGGAGGAGTTGGGCGAGCTGGAGGCCAAGCTCAATGAGAATCTGCGCAGGAACATTGAACATATCCTTTTTATCATAGATAAATGCTACATTGTTTGTACAAGGGAATGTTGGTTCCGTGTGCTCTCCACTATACATTTTTGGGATATTTCCATTCGTTTTCAAATGCACATTAATAGCTAGCCGTCTGCAGACATAATACCAGTATGACTGCCAGTGACATCTCAGGAGATTTCTCTTTCTCATTCTTTTTCTGAACCTTGATATCATAAAGTAGAGTCTGTATTTTAAATGTAGATTAGATTAAATTAAATAATCTGGGCTGTGGAGCTCCTTCAAAGCCAGTAGGAGGCTGACACAAAAGAGGGTCTAAGCAGGTTGGGAAAAGATTTGTGCGTGTCAGGTCACATTGGCCTGAGCCATGACTCACTGCTTAACAGCCAATGAAGGCAAAACAGGCAGACCAGAGAAGAATTGTTTTTGCACGTAGAGCATATTTTTCGATATAGCCAGTTCCACCCAGGTATGATCCATCAGTGTGTTTACACACCTGTGTGACTGTGTGTTGCTACACACTCGCAGCCAGTCTTGTGTATGCAGATCAATTTGCGCACCTGGGGATTACGTATGTGTGTGTAGGCAGGGGAAGTGAATGACTGAGCTGATGACATAGCCCTTGTCCTTTCCTCCTGCAGTGGTGAGTCAGTGAACAGATCAATTATTTAAAAGCCTTTTGTTGTTCACTCTGCACCTTTTAACCAGTTGGTAATCATTGGGTTATGCATCTTACCTATTCCTTCTATTTCAAGTTGCCATTTTTGTTTTTGTCATGCTGTGACCTTGAACTTTGACTGTTCATAACTGCTCTTATTGAAAGTAATTGAAATTGACCTGATATATACAATATGATTTATTATTGGAGGGTCTTCTTTCCATCTGACCTGGATAGCAAACAAACCAGCCCTCTGACTTCTGGTAGCCATTTAATTCAGCTGAAGGATTTGTCCCCTGTTTTATTGAGTCCTGTTAAACCTCAAAGGACAAGGAGTGTGCCACAGTCTAGAGATCGATAAGCCTGTCTATTAAATTAGCTCAGTGATGAGTACGGGCAGCCTCAGCCTTGATGTCTTCTTTTTGAACATTTTTGGTTTGAACTTTAAGACTACACCAATTAGAGCAGCAACGAGAAACAGAATTGTCTTCATTTTCTACTGTGATGTAAGGGCACAGGTGTTTTGAAATGAAGCAGAGTATGGAGGTAGATATTATTTTTGTCCATTTAGAATTGGCTGGAGGTTTGTTTCAGTGGTGCAGTGTGCGCTGGTTAGCTGCTGGTGTGAGTTGATGGCACGTTGCGTGCTCCCTTGCATTTGTTGTATTTCCAAATAACTAGCAAATGTGGCATATTGTGAGTCATGTCAAGCTCTTTCTTCCTGTAAACTGTACACTCAAACACTCACTTGCTGCCCATTAGCAAGCAAGTGCTAACACTGCTGACTTTCTTACGCGTTGCTCAGTGACAGTGTCTTCATTTATGGTCGTGAGGGGAATCTGAATCAAAGCCGATCACAATCAACTTTAAATCAAAGAAATATATATTTTTGGAATCGATTTACTCTTTGAGGGAAAATAATGAAAAAGTCCATCCAATGGTAGCATTATTCTTCCTGACCTGCGGCCTCCACGCATCAACAATGAAATCGACCAACTGATGAACCAGATGCAGCAGATTGAAACACAACAGAGGAAGTTTAAGGCGTCCAGAGACAGCATTCTCTCAGAGATGAAGATGCTAAAGGAGAAGAGGCAGCAGTCGGAGAAAACATTCATGCCCAAGGTGATCACTTGCTGATGGTGTAATGGTCATTAAGACCTGACTCAACTGAAACACTGACCTCAGTCTTTTTTTTACATTTTCAGCAACGCAGTCTGCAAAGTCTGGAGGCCAGTCTCCATGCCATGGAGTCCACCAGGGAGTCACTGAAGGCCGAGCTGGGTACAGATCTGCTTTCTCAACTCAGCCTGGAGGACCAGAGACGCGTCGATGACCTCAATGATGAGATTCGTCAACTGCAGCAGGTCAGGAGAAGGATAAGTCAGAAACATAGGCTCTGTGGCACAGTTGATCATACCGTCGCAGTTGGCAACATGAAATTCTGTTTAAAAAACAAATGGCTGCATCTAGTAAAAGGTTGTTAGGTGCCTTCACCTGCTGCTTGCATATGAACCAACTCTGACGTGTTAGATTCATATTCAGAGCTACAACTTGGATTTAGAAGTGACAAAGCTTTAGCCATTTAATTATTAGTTTTACTTATGTATGTTCAGTATTATTTGCTGTAGATAACTTGAAAGTATCAGTAGCTATCTATTATATTTAAAATTAAAGGTGGACTTGACCGCGATTCATCCGAAATGTACCCACGGGTGCATGGGTGTTTTTTATTATGTAAATATAAAAAATATGGTCCTAACTTCATGTGTTTGTTGAAAATAAAATGATTAGTGATTAGTTTGGACTTGAAAACGTTCATATTTAATATTAGATGGTGCGACAATAAACAAAAGTGTGTTGGTCATCCATGCTGTGGTGCTTGGATAATCATGCCTTAAAATAGATGGGAGAAAATACCTACTGCCCACATTTTGTTTTGTTTTATTTTCCCCTCCCCTCTCTGCCTCCTGCATGTGTATTCAAATGACCTGATTGAGGTGAGAGAAGTAGGCAGCAGCTGTGTGTGGGATGTTCCTGTGATCCACTGTTTTTCTCTCGCTGCCAGCTGCTCTCAGCTTTCACCTCAATGAACTCGTAGCCATTCCTGCAATCGTTATGCAACATCACTCCACCCCCTTCAACATTGAGTTTTTCATGTATGGTCTTACAGTGTTGGCAGCTGTTGATCTACTTTTGCTTCAAACATAACACTTTCTCCTTGACACAAGTAGATGTACTCATGGGGTGATATTTTTATTCCATTTTTGGTTAGATAATTTATTGCTATAATTTGAGTGTCCTCATACGTAGTGCTCTGATAAATAAAGATGTAGACATCTTTAACAGACACTAGATAAGTCAGTTATAACAATGGTTTGGAAGTGGTTGGAAATAAGTGGAAAAAAAATGGCTGTTGGACAGTTAATAATGGTTTATGTCTTTAACAATTTAAGGTAGCCTCCTAACAGGTCTTTCATTTTGGTCTCACTACCACAGGACAACAGACAGTTGCTGAATGAGAGGATCAAGCTTGAAGGCATTATGACCAGAGTGGAAACGTATCTCAATGAGAACTTAAGGAAACGTCTTGACCAAGTGGAGCAGGTAAACTGTCCCTTCAAAGTACCTTAAAACATGCCGTGTACCTCTTTTAAGTCTCTGCATGTCAAATGTTTTTCTGTCACATAATGAAAGATTTATGTAAAATGACTGCATTTTTATTTATTAATTTTAAATGAGTAAAGTAGTAAATTATACTGTATGTAATTGTTACTCGTGTAGATGTCGTTTGATGTTTCAATTTATACAATGTGTTTGAATTGTGGTCTATGTAAATGGAGTCTTGATTTAATGCTTTCATTCACACTTTTCAGAAGAGGGGAATTTGAATTTACAAGGCCCTTTTTTTTTTCTTATGTGGCCTAATTTCCATTCACACAGGAGCTGAATGAGCTGCGTGAGACAGAGGGAGGCACAGTGCTCACGGCCACAACATCTGAGCTGGATGGCATCAATAAACGTGTCAAAGAGACTTTGGCTCGATCAGACGGTACACGGTTTCTTAAATTTTCAGCTGGGTAGCAGTGTGATGTGCATAGAAGCCCTTTAGTGGCCAGTACGTCAGTTGCCTTTTAGTCGTCTGTCCTGCCATTCCCTTCTTTTTACCAAAGAGTCAGGGAACCTACCATCCTTTACCCATTCATTGGGATAGTTTCCCTAGAATATGGCAGGATTTGCTGTCTGACTCAAAAATTTGTTCCATGAGACTGGTTACATAGTTGTAGACATGTTCTGCTCTTGCTGTGAGGTTGATAAGCAGCAGCAGTTCATATTCAATCATTGTTAGGAACTTGTAACCATTTTTATTTCAATTTTCTAATTAGGATTAACCCAATGAATCATTTATCAGATTTTCTCTTGTCTTCTTTTATCCTATTTTGCTGAAAGATCATCCACATGTCAGTGGAAGGATATTAAGGCAAACTAATTGTAATTGTGGGAAAGGAAGATAAAACTCATCTTTTAATGAGTGGTTCATCATTTCTGCAGTGCCTCTTAAACCCATCTTGTCTGTGACAGTTTTATTAAGTCTCTTCACCAATACTTCACAAGACTTCACTTATATATGCATATTTAGACCACATTTGGTTTGGAACTACTGCATCACCCTTATTGCCTCTTCCACAGAACTCGATACTATGATTGACAAGACGGAGGCAGAGATCAAAGACCACATTAAGAGCATGGAGCGCTGGAAGAACATTGAGAAAGACCAGAACGATGCCATCAACCATGACACCAAGGAGCTGGAGAAAATGACCAACAGGCAAGGCATGTTGCTCAAGAAGAAAGAGGAGTGCATGAAGAAGATCAGAGAGCTTGGCTCACTTCCTCAAGAGGCCTTTGAGAAGTACCAGACTCTCACACTCAAACAGGTACGCAAACACACATGTTAAATTTAACCATTAAGCATTAAGCATTAAAAACCACTGACGGGGGGGGGGAAGTGAAAAACATTCTGCTCTCATTATTGAGACTGTGCATGTGTAGTAAGCAGCCAGCCGGTGATGTGTTTGGTGTTGTAAAATTAGACAAACATGAAAATCGGACAGGCCTTGACAACAACCAAATTTAAGACAGCTGGTCAGAACATCTCCCAATAGCAGGTCCCGCAGAGCAAACTGTAAACACAGTGACATACAGTATTATTGACTTAATAAAGCTTTTACTGAATGTGCTAGCACACAGGTGCCTATGTACAAACACAGTACACCCACATTAGCATTAAGAGTCTTGCTGTTGTCCCCTGATGATCAAATAAGCTATGTCCCTTTTGTCTGTTGTGCACTGAATCTTGACAATATAGCTCAGTTAGGGTGAGGATTTAGTACACTAACCAAGTGACAGGTATGCAAAGAGACTGTTTGTGTTTTGTTGTAATGCTCACAGCTTAAGTGGAAAGTACAATTTAATGGTAAGGATGGTAAAAACATTATGGATTTTTGACAGTTTGCCAGTGAGGTGGGATTTTGTCCGAGTGCTGCAAGTGGTCAGTGTGACCGTGACAGATATTTGTATTTGTTTGCGCAGGCTAACCAAAAACACTATTCACAGCTCTATAGTGAAACAGCCGTGCAATTATGAGAGGTGTAAAATGTGTTGGATAATTATTAAACTTGAGCTGCCACAGTTGTTTGAAAACACAGTTATTGCAGCTGTGGGTCTATGTGTCTAAGTGCTATGATGGAAAATTATAGTTGTGTCTGAAAGTTAAATGCTGGTTTCAGTCTTCACTTTGTAGACTCAGGTTTGTCGTAATCTTAATCCTCACTTTACTAGCGTGACTTCAGATTTGGGCTGCAACTAACAATTATTTTCATAATCAATCAATTTGTAGATTCCTTTCCCGATTAATCGAGGACTCGTTTGGTCTGTCAAATGACAAAAAAAAAAGTTGATCTGTGTAGAGAAAGAAAACAGAAAATATTCACATTTAAAATGTAATGTGTATATACAGTATATACATATATTATATATATATATATATGTATGTATGTATGTATGTATATATATATATATATATGTATGTTTGTGTATATATATATATGTGTATATATGTATATGTGTGTGTGTTTATGTATGTGTATGTGTATATATATATATATATGTATATGTGTGTGTTTATGTATGTGTATATATATATATATATATAAATATAAATATAAATATAAATAAATGTGTATATACACACATACACATGTCCTGTAGATCAATTTCTTAAATTCTTCAATTACTTGAGTCACAGTTGACAAACACACAGATAAGACCCAGTTCTCAAAAAAGAAATAAGGTCCAAGGTCATCACGTCAAACCCACTCACTTGTGACTCAGACTCTAGCTGGTGCTGTCTGAGATTTATTTTCAGCCATCTGCCACTGGGACTCTTGAGCATCAAGTGAACTTGGCTACATATTTGATAATTGTCTCAACTCTCCTCCTTGAAAATGCTGAAAATAGCCCCAGATTTTCTCATAAAGACTCCACAGAGTCAATATTTCTCCACATGACACAGTTCAATGGAAATATGGGGCCACTGATTGCACAAGTGTTGAAAGGAGCATGTAATGATGGCTGTTGGTCATGTGCCCTCTGGTCATGTGCCCTCAGCCAAGGGAGTGATGCTTTGGCTTGTATTTTCTTTTCTGACCGTGGAGGAGAATAATTCAAAGTGTAGATTTATTTGTATTTATTTAGATTTTTTTTAAACTTAACCTTGCAAGATGAGGTGCATTCACTCTGTGGGAAACTGTGCAAAATTGAGGATCATTATGCTAGTTTTCAATTTGATGCAAAGGTATAAAAATCACCCATAAATACCCCAGAATATACATTGGATATGGGATTTCTTTTATGAACAGTTTATGCAGATATCCAGGTAATTCCAAAGGGTTCACATACTTTTTCATGCAACTGTATGGTGTAAAAAGAACAATTTTTAAGTACCCATAACCCATAATTTTCATTACCATTACGCTAAAATAAATGTTTTCTGTAATTGTTACTGAATCGGTTCATGTCATCTACAGATATGAAGAGCAAAGCACCTGAAATGTACAATAGATTAGATTGTATGTCCAGTGATATTGATGTTTTAAGTAACGGCAGTAAACCACTTTTGAATAATGATTTGCTCCAGGTGAAGTTAATCCGACAAACCAATCGTTTTTGGTTGTTTCTTTTCCATCAGTTGTTCAGAAAACTGGAGCAGTGCAACACGGAGCTGAAGAAGTACAGCCATGTCAACAAGAAAGCCCTGGACCAGTTTGTCAACTTCTCTGAACAGAAGGAAAAACTCATCAAACGTCAGGACGAGCTGGACCGTGGCCACAAATCCATCATGGAGCTCATGAACGTGCTGGAGCTCCGAAAGTATGAAGCCATCCAGCTCACTTTTAAACAGGTACACAAGGCAGACTCTGGTCGACGTGTCCATTGACTTAATTTGTCCTGTAGAAGAAAATGTTACGGCGTATGGCTCGGACAGTGACCTCTAGAGTTGGATGAGTAAATATGAGACCAGTGTCAACGCGTGAATCATATCTGGAGGCTCTTAGATGTTTCCAAAAATGTTTAGCAGTTGTGATTTTTTTTGGGATGATGGTATCATGGATGATACCTGCAAGTTCTTCAATAATCCTGTCAGTCTGGATTTATTTTGTTATTCATTGTCCTCTCCATACTTTGAGTGGTCTGTCATATTAAGTTTGAGCCTCACACTGGAGTCTGATTTTCTAATTTAATGTTACTAATAATTAACTATTCTCCATCCTTTTCGCAAACGTGTCTCTTGTAGGTGTCAAAGAATTTCAGCGAGGTTTTCCAGAAGTTGGTGCCAGGTGGCAAAGCTACGCTGGTGATGAAGAAGGGCGACGCTGAAGGCAGCCAGTCGCAGGATGAGAGTGAGAGTGGAGCAGACAGTGAGCGAGGCTCCGGCTCACAGAGCAGCGTTCCTTCAGTGGACCAGTTCACTGGTGTCGGCATCAGGGTGAGAACTTGTTTCCTGTAGTTTCCTGCGTTTGACTTTGAATACTCGACTTTTAGACTCGACAGTCTAATTTTTGTACATTTTTCCTGTGCAGGTGTCGTTCACAGGGAAGCAGGGAGAGATGAGGGAGATGCAGCAGCTGTCCGGAGGTCAGAAATCTCTTGTGGCCCTGGCTCTGATTTTTGCCATCCAGAAGTGTGACCCCGCCCCTTTCTACCTGTTTGATGAGATCGACCAGGCCCTGGACGCCCAGCACAGAAAGGCTGTCTCAGGTAAAAATGCATACATGCATAGAGAGAGACAGTGCAATCAATAAATGGCGGAGATTTACTTGAGGAACAACTGAAGAGAAATGTGCAGTTTTCATATTAAAACATGATAGAGTTCTCAAAGGGTTGGGCCGAAAAAATCTGCAAAGGAGGGGGGTCGAGTCGGGCCTCGGGCTTCCTTTTCTTGCAGGTTGTAAGTTCTATGTTGTTTGTTGTGAATCATGGTTGCAGCCTGGGGTGGACCTGATTTTCATACTTACATACACAAAATCCATGAATCTAACAAATGTGTGCTCTTAATCGATTGTTTCAAAGACAAGTGTGGCTCATCTTTTGTCTCTCTTTGTATTGTGACCATTCAAGACATGATTGTTGAGCTGGCAGGCCACGCCCAGTTCATCACCACCACTTTCCGGCCGGAGCTTCTTGAGTCTGCCGACAAGTTCTATGGTGTGAAATTCAGAAACAAGGTACGGTTTCTGTGCGAGGACAGTATCACATTTGATTTTTACCTGATGAGATGTGGTAGATTTTACAGTTATTAACAGCTATTTTTTCGTATCATATACGAAGATGTTCTCTGGTCTCTTGGGACACTTTATCCTTATCTTGTTTAGTCTTGCCTAAAAAAACCATTGACCACAGCAGAAGGGAAGTTTTTCTGTCATCTTCATAATGAGGTGCCTTTGTGTAAATTCAGTTGATTGTGGCTGCTGTAGTTTCCCTTGGTGCAATTATTATTTGTGCTTTCAATCCACTCTTCTCTATTGACTCACATTTTTCCTCCTGTAGCCCAGGTTTGTTTTCTGCTCCGCTGTCTCGGTCAAAACACAATATTTCCTCCAACAACTGTTTTAGGCAGAGCTGACGAAAATGAAGTAGCTCATCGGTCTTTGAATATTGTTTTTTGTTTTTGCTTTTAGGTGAGTCACATTGATGTCATCACAGCGGAGCAGGCCAAAGACTTTGTGGAGGATGACACCACCCATGGTTAAAGTCTTCAGCTCGCCATCATCCTCTCTTATCACCTCCCCCACCTCTACAATGCACTGCGTAGCTCAAAGCCGTTTACATCTGGGCTCAAGTCAGAAACACTCAATCCACCAGCTTTTTTTTTTTTTTTTTTTTTTTTAAATAGTCATCTTAAAGAATAAGTCAGATTTTCTCTTCAGGTGGAATTAAATTTCATGTTCATCTTGATGTTAGCCATGGCTTACTTTTCACCCTCCCAAAAAAGATGGATTTGTTTAAATCTCCCTCAGGAGACATTAGTTTTATCACATTATTCTGTCTTGCGGTGCCTCTGTGTGGATTCAGAAAATATCAGTGCAGTGAAACCTGCTGTAAAGTCCTAGTGGGAGAGAGAAAGAGAGCACTTCACGTCAACCCTTTGTGTTACTGTGATAAAGGTTTTTTTTTTCTTACAAACAATGGTCGTGAGCTGAGGTTTGGTAATCTGTCGTTTTGAAATAAGCTTACGAAGCTTCAGGACCTTTGCGGAGAACAAGTCTTCTCGTGTACAATAAAAACGCTTTTGATACGACTTAGATGGAGAGATTGTTTTGTGAAATCTTAAAGCTCAGTGGGAATGGGCGGGTCTTATGTGGGTAGTTGTCGACGCCCTTAAAAAACGTTCCTGTTTGCTCTGAGGTTCTTGTATTGTATACTCTTTGTATTCCTGACTCAATGCTAACATGTATCTGTCCTAACCAACCACCAACGGCTCAAATGTTATGGCTGTGGTTCCTTTAATGTATTGTGTCATTTCCTGTTCTTTAGGTCATTTAAACATGTGAAAGGTTCAATTCCATTAGATATCCATTTGGGACATTATCACAGCCCGCTGACTTGATGTTTAAAAAAACAAACAAAAAAACTACGCAGCGACGCAGTGTTTTTAGAGACTCACAGTTTAAGTCGTAAGCTGTAAATTGTAATTTATCACCTTTTCCTCATGGATATTTAGTTTGGGATTACACCTCTCATGTGTTGTGCCTAGTTTCAAATCTGATTCTTTTTATATATATATTATTTTAAAACTCACAACAAAAATAATAAAAAACTTTAAACTGTATGTTGTATGCAGCATCCGTGTTGGATGTGACTTGTAAGGGTCACTAGGTGGTGCTGTGCCCCAGATACCTTTATAGTCACATGGTTCTGTCTCGTGAGGGTTTTTTCTTTTAAGTCTTTTTAAATGAATCCAACTTTGACTTGTATTTACATTCGTGACTGAGTGGATTTATTTAATTTAAAATGAACCAATCAATCACACTTTATATGTTTAATACGAAGCAGTGCAGCTGCTTCACAGGATTGAAGAGGAAAAACAAGAACAAGCAAACGCTGTCATAGATCTCAGCCACGAGGGAAACACTGGAGACTACTATACTAATGTGGCCAAAACCTAGTGGGAATAAAAGCAAAATAAATGAGTAATAACAAGAAAATAAAGAACACTGATCTCATATAAAGTTTATTAAAAAAGGGTATATAAATATACGAGTTAAAAATAGTGGCTGGAAATGTGGAGAGAAGAAAAATAGAGTGAAAAATAGAAAGAATGAAAACTGTTTCTCTTTAGTCTTCTGTTCAGGATTTCTCAGTGTCTAAAAATATGGCTCAATGACTGTAGTTGGCGTCAAACGCTGTAATAACATAAGAACCCTCGGTGAGCTTGATCAGCAGTTTGCGAGCTGTTCACTCCTGAGTAACTGCACCTGCTCCTACACCACAGTCTTAAAAAAGTGTTTCATGTCCTTGATGTAAAAACACACCAAAGCTCTTCCTCAGCTAAAGATAAGGAAATGAAGAAGAGGAGAGAGAAAGCAGGACTGTATCCAAACCCGTGTGTTTATTAGGTCAACTAATAAACATACAAGTTAACAGCATGTTAAATTTAACAGGATGTTATATTGTCACAATTTATGTAATGTGATACAACTGTTATATATCTGCTTCTCATTTCCTTCTTCTGTCACTACACCTTGTCTCCCTCTTTCCCTTTCTGTCCCCCAGCTGTCCTCTGTCCTCTCTAACCCCAGGGATTTCTTCCTTTGATTCAGAGATTTATTCCTGAGATTCAGAGATTTCTTCCTGAGATGCAGGGATTTATTTTCTGAGATTCAGAGATTTATTCCTGAGATTCAGGGATTTCTTCCTCAGATTCAGTGATTTCTTCTAGAGATTCAGAGATTTATTCCTGAGATTCAGGGATTTCTTCCTCAGATTCAGTGATTTCTTCTAGAGATTCAGAGATTTCTTCCTGAGATTCAGAGATTTATTCCTGAGATTCAGGGATTTCTTCCTGAGATTCAGATATCAGTGAGAAGCCTAAATGTTAAGTTAAAGTCTTAGGTTTGTTTTAAAAATGAATAAAAATAGAAACATTTCTAACTCTTAGTACACCATGTACTTACAAAGGAATCGTCACAAAATACTTAGTATTTGTGTTTATGTTGAAATAACCCACAGCAGATTTCTCCTCTGTCTCAGGACGCGGTGGCGATGAGGTCAGAAACCTGCACACGTCACGCTGCTCTCACACCTCTGCCGCAGTCTGTTGCTGATGTCACTGATCCTGTTGGGTTGCAGTGTACCAGGGGAGAGCCCGCATGGAACACATGGTGTGGCTTTCATTCTGGCGTATCATCACCTCGCACTGACGTGTGCTGCTGTGTCTTAAAGCACGAGACCTCCTCAGATGGATCTTTATTGTGACACCACAGATGTTCTGAGCGTCTCGGTCCACAGGAGCCTGACGTCAGAGCTTGTTTTGACCTTTGCAGGCGAAATGAATGGAGCAGCTCTTAGCGAGCACTGTGCTGCTCCTCAGTTATGTTTGTGAGTGGTGATGGTGATGATGATGATGATGATGTGGTGGTAATGAAACTGAAAAAAAATTGAATGTCAGTGTCTAGCTCTATTTCAGGAACCGCTGTTTCGCATTTCACTCTGTCTGCTGTGCTGTGCTGTGCTGTGCTGCTCTCCCACAAAATAATTCACACTTCTGAGGTGAAAATAGAAATAACAGCCCCTCATCTCATCTCACCTCAGCTCAGCTCTCAGCTGCTATTCCTCCACAGTTTCCTCCACCACAGGCCATCATCTGGTATTTATGGAGCATTTATTTACATTTTTACATTGCTGAGTGTGTGAGAAACACTCATTTTCACGCTGTGCATGACACCTTCTCATTCTTGATCGTCTGTCAGATGTTCATCACAATGGCAGCGATTCAGAATCTGGATGAGAGGGTCCATTACTGTTTAGTAGTCTCTATTATTATTATTTTTTTTTTATTTGTTTATTATTTGAGCAGAAATGTCCTCCCTTTCCCATGCGTGTCAGAGAAATACAGTGGCCTCCAAATACCATAGAATACATGTCATTCTTCTTTGTTTGCAGCTTATTACCATGCATAAGAAATGCATGTTTTGTCCCTTTTGGGCTACTGTAGAAACATGGTGGTGCAGAGTGTTGTAATGTAACAATGTACAAATACTTTGTGACTGTACTTAAGTACTTTACTTTATTATTTATATTATATTATTATATTATATTTACATTTCCACTAACTGTCTTTGTTACTCGTTACTACCAAATACAATCAGAAGAAGAAGAGTTGGTATTATGGTCTGTATTTATATAGAGCTCTTCTAGTCTTGATGAGCCACTTTACGTTACAGTTTTGCCATTCACACGCTTCAACATCCGGTTAAGGGTGTTCCTCAAGCAGAGCCAGGAATTGAACCCTCAACCTTCCAGTTGAAAGACAACTCTCCCGACCACTGAGCAACCATGGCTCAATCCTTACTCCTCACTTTTTTAATACTTTTACTTCTAAAACGTAAGTACATTTTATATGGGAACATGACTTTTGATACTTAAGTACAATTAAATGTCATATACTTTGAGACTTTTACTTGAGTAATATTATAAAAAAAGTGACGTCAACTTCTACCAAAGTTATTTTCTGGTTAGATACTACTTTTACTCAAGTATTAAAGTGCTGATACACGCCCTGTGATGGACTATGACCCCGCCTTTCGCCCTGTGTCAGCTGGGATTAACACCAGCGCCCCCTGCGACCCTCATGTGGAGGATAACAGTGGTAGAAGCTGGTTGCATCGCATGTGTTTGAAACTGGCAAATTCACTTTAGCATTAGTAAGAGTGACTTAAAGGGCTGTTTCACCCATTTTTTCATTAATTTTTGTTCAATCCCAACTCACTGTTGTATCTCACATCCACTGTCTGATCAAAAAGAAACTGTAAGTGGTCCTTTAAGTGTCCACGCAGCAGAAGATGATGACATGTTTGTGCTGTATTTGCAGCATGTGCTGTATAGCATTATCCCTGCTCACTGTTTCTCACTGTTGTGTCATTATAGGGGAACTGCATCTGCGGCACGTCACCCTGTAAGCCCGGTGTGGTACTGACAGCACACCTCATCCCCGGCCTGACCACACAGAGCAGATCTGTTGCTCTGTGTGCCGTATATCATATATCAACAACCCCACACCCTGCTGCCTGTCGCCAAGTCAGCTGACAGATGATGTGGCACAGGAGCTTTGTGTCGCTGCCTATCTGCTCTGCCATCCATCCATCCATCCATCCATCCATCGACACGGTAAAAATGTTGAATTCAGATTTGAATATGCTGCAAACACGATGAGTTAATATATGGGAAGAGAGCATTTGAGAAGAGAACACTTTTTGATGCTACTTTATTCATGCACATTCAAGCTGGGAAGCTCTTGACACATATAATATTCATCATCAACCTTGAAAGCTGCCTAGTTTGTGTCTTATCCTCAGCTATGGCTGTTCATATTGTAAGAATATGTGAGTAGTTACACTTTTCATTTTCTCTCACAATAATTCCAAACCCATCTGACGTCCTCGCTCAAACATTGTCTCTGTCAGTATTACGCGGACACAAATCTGCTCCCATAAAGAACAGATTTTACAGTCAACATATTTTCCTTATTGCTCATCGGCTGAGGTAGAGAAGAAGGAGAAGAAGGAGAAGATGAAGGAGGGAACAGATTGGTGCCATCCTTGCACTTTCACGGTGGTCCATCTGCCACATAGGCCTGGCACGCCGACTGGCTGTCAGTCTCTCCTGCTCCATCTCCATCTGCTTTATCACGTTGTCGGCCGATCATTATGTCTGTCATCTGTGTGTTTATCTCAGGGCTGATCTAAAACGTGATTCTGCTCGATGTTACATGTTCTCACATTACTGCCTGTAAGACTGAGCCAGAGTTTGGGAGCGCTGGTGACGGACGAGGTGCAGGCTGCTGAGCGAAGAATCACCGATGACAATTGTGGTATTAAGATATTAAGACATTTTTGCTCTTGGGTGGGATTTTCTCATTAATACAACTCTCTGTAAGCTTGAATTAGCACCCAGTATTTTCTTCACTACACTAGTGTGTGTGTTTGCGTGCTGAGTAGCAACTGGTTGTGACGTCACCCAGAATCTGAAGTCTGGATTTGAGGCCTTGAGCCACTTCCATGTTTATTTGATGTAATCATTTATTCCAGAGAGTCCTGGTCAAGATAGCAGCATAAATAGTACAAATAGTTATGGAGACAAAACTATTTCAGATATGAAACTCACGCCAGGATATAAAAGCTAAAAGGAAGTAGTAAAAAAAAGTAATAAATAACAAAAAAGAAAGTGTAGAAGTACACAGGCCGTACCAACCAGATCCTTAATCCGAAACTCTCAAAAAAAGAACAACAAGTTCACAGACATCACCGGCAACCGATAAATCACACTGGTGTCCTCTCATGTGTCTTTGTATATGATCATAGTTTACAGAATTGGCATCATGGTCTTGCTCATCATCATCAAAATGTGTTTAAACCAGTCAGGTGTCCTCAGGTCATGTGAGGGAAGCCCGGGCCAAAGACTTCTGGGAGGAGGCATTGTGTTGTTTTGTTGTGATAGTATGAAACAAGGTTATAATATATAATAATAATAATAATAATCATTGTGATCTGAAACCAGAGATTAAGACCATTAACTCCACAGGAACATATTGACTCATTTTCCCATTGACTTTAGTTCAAATGGACTACTTATTGCAACCAGTGGAGTCGCCCCCTGGTGGCTTTGAACTCTATTGTTCCACGTTGTCCTCAGCCAGCAAAACCGGAAGACTGTGCACTTTTTATTTGCGGTCGATGGTGTGTGCACATATTCTTATTCTCTTCAGTGATATTCAATATCAGAATAATTGCACTTGTGATGTGTGTTGAAAAAGGTGCAGCATCAGCGTGTTACATACATTAATCAGTGTTCCGATTTGGACAAAGGGAAAGGATTTAAACTGTAACACGATTTACGCAGAGTTTTAATGTGAATGGGGGACAGCAGAGAAAACAAAGCCCAACTGTAAAAACAATCAGTGTCATGATAATTGTCTGCTATATTTGGAATACTTTCATTGGCTTAGCGCGCGGTCAGTCGCCCCCTTTGATAGTAAAACCCAGACAGCTGAGCTGCTGCATTGTAACACAGTGACAGAGGCGGCATAGGAATATGTCGAGGAACGTGCAGTTTAAGAAAAGCTTCTTTCCAAGAGCAAAGTAAACCTGTGTGCGTCAAATCAAATCCACTGTACTGTTTCTCCCGTCACTCACTCTGCCTAAGCGACTCATATACTCCTAGAATAAAATAAAATAAAAATAAAACCACATCTGTGCACTTCAGGATGAATATTTGATCTTCTGATATCAATTCTGGTCCCTTTTTTTAATAGTTTAATAACCACAATATGTTTTGTTTTATCAAGAGTTAATATCAGTATGAACATAACTCAGCACAAATCATCTTTTATCATATACCATGTGGGGCAAGTGAACATTATATAGCCCACATTAATATGATTCAGAATGTAAAGTATTTACAGGTTTTAGGACTGTTTATATGCAGAGATTGAATATACGAACTATAAGAATAAATATGTGTTATTGCTCTTTCTCGCTTGTGAAAGGAAGGTGAGGAGAGCGCAGGAGTTCTGTGTTTGTGACAATCTGCAGTCTCACCATTACACACAATCCAGTCCTTGAACTGAAAACATGTCAAAGGACGTCGCATGTTTATTTCCCTGACAGACACTCTACTGACGAGCAGACAGACACTGATCTTCGTCAGCGGCTGTTGAGTTCCTGGATCTCTGCAGGAGGCCCAGGCTCAGACTCCATGGAACCAAAGGTCACCAGCCAACGTGACCCCAGTTCCACTTACCCTCGGAGCGGCGATGCCTCACTTCTGAGGTAAAGTGTGATTACGCTTCACCCGTTTCATTGTTTTGATTGTGCGACTTGTTATTTGTGTTGTTTCTATACTTTCTATTGTTAGTTTTTAGGTCTTTTATGTTTCTGTTTTATTTATCCCTGATGTGCAGCACTTTGTTTCAGCCGTTGTTGTTTTTAAAGTGCTTCATAAATAATGTTGGACTGGGATTGGTTTGTGTTGTATTAAGTGCTTAGCATGTGATTACACAACTTTTCAAAAAAAAATGTTTTATTATATATTATTTATTTGAATTTCTGTGTTTTAAAGCTTCACCTGTATGTGTTTATAATATATTTGTGTGTGTGTTCCTCAGAAGTTGTGATGTTTTTTCACGTCGCTTCAAAGAGTTTTGTTCTTAATTTGAGTCTTCAAATGTTCTTATTTGTGCTTCTGCACAAGATTATATTTATTGATTGAAAATGATTGAGTCATTTAGTAATTTTGGTAAATTTAAAACCTTTTAAGTATAAAACTACACTTACTTACAATAGTATATGGAGGCGTTGGGTTCAGGTTTGTTGAAGTGTGGTTCTATGGGCTAATGCTGTCTGGGCTGTGTGCGCCCCCTGCTGGCCCCTTTGCACTAAGAAACCCAAGACAGCCAGTCACACTCTCACTAGAAAAAACATGGCTGCCAGTGTGGACAGGAAGGAAAACAGATGATTTTACTTACTTATAAAACATGTGCTTACTAAGCCTATGATGTGTAAGTCAACCACATTCCTTTTTTCAGTTTGCAGGACACAGGAGCTGCAGATCTACTGCTGCTTTTGTTTGGTAAGTTTGCATCACCTAAAATAGCACATTTAAACTTTTTTCTCTGGGGATTTTGGTGGAGGTGAAACATGCTGTCGATGTGACAGACTTAAGCAGGTGTAGATTTTTATTAAATCAGCCTTTTGTGAAGTGGCCAAACTGTGTTTTGTGTCCATGTCCTGGTCTGGTTCCCAGTGCACAGCACAGTCAGCACTTCACTTAAATTCCCCCCCCCCTTTAACTGTGCGGTCGTTCTGCTGTTTGTGTGTGGTGCTGATAAATTATGCCGCGTTACGATGACAGGTGTTTCTATTACTTTATCCACCCCGGTTATATCTGTGTGGCTCGGCTAAATCGCTGAAATGCCTCTCCGCGTAATGGTCTCATGTTCGGCAGCATCACAAGTGGCATCCTCCTTAAAGTTGAACCACCTCCACCACCACCACGCTCTAGAACACTCTCAATAAAATCTGAACATTATTAACTTCACGCAAAATGATTTATTGCAGAACCGTTGTGTGTTCGGTTGCATTAGTTTACACCTAATAAAGTGATGAACCACGTGTGCTGTAAATACTGGGTTTCACATTAAAGACAAGTTGACGCAGCTTTCAAAACAGCTACATACTTTTGCTTTTCACAGGATCTTAGTTTACCGTCTTGACTCACTTATGGCAATTTTAATTCACAGTTAAATCGTAAATGCCCCCGTTTAAAATGTATGCATTGTTTTTTTATATGCTGGTAAATGTCGGTGCCGTTAAAGTGCGTGTTAGCAAAGTCCCGTCTCAGGTTTGGCCTGAAATCCATTTGCACAGGATTTGACGCCGTCTGCTCCGGTGGTGTTGGTGTTGTTCGTAAACAAAAGTCCATAAAACGCTCACAGAGTCACAGACTCTCCACATTTGTTCCGTTTTAGAGTTGGCCCTTTTCTGTGTTTGCCCTCCGTAAAGGCAGCAGCGGCACTGCACAGAGCTGCTACGTCCCTGCTCGCATGCTCTGTGTCAGCGTGTAATTTTAGTTCCAACATTAAAAAAAATGCGACTGCCGTGCCGTCGTGAACAATGGAATTTACAGGCTGTTGTTGTTGGTGATTGCCGGTGCCTCATTCCTTTTTTAAGCTTGTTTTATGAGGTCATGTGCTCTTTGCATCTTTGGCCAAATGCTGATGGCAGGTCATAACTTCTCTGATGTCTGGGTTAGTCACAAGGGCACCAGCGTCTTTACTGCAAGTGACATGTGTCAAGGCTCAAAGTCTCCGCGCTGTGACTTTGGACGAGAACATTTTTTCAGGTGTGGGTTTGTGCATGTGTCGTCCCGGCTATGTGTGCTTGGGTTCCACAGATCTGGAAGTGTTTCTAATCCACTCATTTTTAAACCACAGCGTGGACCAAAGTGCAGTGAATACAATACAAATCGACAATATGTGAAACAACTCACTCTGGGTTCAAAGCCAAAGAAAATGAATGTGCATTCTTTTTCAGTCCTGCAGTGAAATGTGCATCTCTCACTTTAATGAGGTATCAAGGGAAGGAAAGGAAAGTATCAAGGAAGCAAATAATTTAGTTTGCTTCGGAATAATGTCTGGTTTTAGTTTTTGGAGACTATGTAATCTCTCTGTCAGAGACACTAACCCATGCTTTTGTAACATGTAACATAGATTGGATTATTGTAATTTTCTGTATGTTGGTTTAGACTTGTGCTGGTCCAGAACGCCGTCGCTCGCAAATTTAACAGGAAAAAAAGAAGAGAGACCTCATCACACCTGTGTTGCGCTCTCTCCACTGGCTTCTTATACGTTTGAGGATATATTTCAAGATTTTATTGCTGGTTTTTAAAGTTCTTAATGGTTTGCCACCATCTTCTTACCTCTTGGGAACTTCTTTTTCTTCACGCTCCATCCTGAGCTCTCTGAGGTCTAATAAGAGGCCACTTTTAGACTTTAACTCCGAGGAGATCGGGCCTTTGCTGTAGCTGCCCCGAAACTTTGGAATGAGTTACCCAGGGAAATTAAATCTGCACCCCACCATTGAACATTTTAAATCACTTTTAAAGACCCACGTCTTTGGGTTGACTATTTTTATCCTGAAGTGAAAGCCAAGGAGGACACGTCTATGTAGTTCTGACCGTTGTATTATGTCACTATTTTACTGATTTTATGTTTTATACCTTTGATGTTGCTGTGCCTTTAAATCTGTAATCACTTTGGTCACTCCTTGGTTGTTTTTTAAATGTGCTCTAGAAATTAAGCTGACTTGACTAAAATACAGTATTTATAATTATAATCTTTTTAGCATATAATTAACAAATCCCCTATGTCTGTGTGTCACTGCCTGTACTGTCCACTGTAGCTGAGACCACACTCACACTGACCTTGACTGTGTTTGTGAATGAATGAATCTGTGAGCTGTAGAGATGTCACTATAATGAGGCCAAAGGTAGAAAATTAGAACAGATCTAATTAACGGACTAAGTCTGTTTAATGGCCTCACACATGTCGGCTTAAATCCTCTCCAAAGTAAACATTCCTGTCTTCATGGGAATGCTTGCTCCTGTGGGCAGGGCCTCACTCTCAGCTGCACTGGGGAGCAATTTCTGGAAAAGTGATCGGGCCGGAAAATAGAACCACTTCCTACTTTGTCTTGTTTTCAGCGTTTGGCAAAGACGTGCTTGACATGCTTGTTGTTTGTCACGCTGAGTCTTGTGTCGCACACGGGGTGTTACTGGTGATAGCGATATGGACAAGTTGTGATGCCATTTGGGTTTGTCGTCCAACAAGATTAGCGCACAGAAACCACGTCTCTGTTCCCTTTATCCCCTGGAAAACTACACATGCTCTAAACGCATCTCATTTTCCCAATAAAGCTCGCAGGCATGGTAACTTATACGGCACTGATTTCAAATCCACACATACCCATTTGGACACACATACTTGTGGATTAACCCCAAACACACACACACACGTTTGCACTTCATTCATAGTGAGGACCTTCGGAGATATAATGCATGCAGCATCATGGCGTCTTTTTTTGCATTTTTTGGCTCGGGTAAGCTGTGTCCAATGGTCTCCAGGGCCAAACCTGATCTCAGTGGGTGGGTGGCAGTGGCACTAAGGTCCAATGTCCGAAGTGTGCAATTACACCATCAACACCCACATATATGCAAGAAAAATAGATGAATAGCTGACCACGATGCATGAAGGGTTTCAAATCCCGAAACAAAGTTTCCTCCCACAGTCCAAAAACATGCAATATGGATGGGGATTAGGCAAATTGGACACTCGGAATTGGTGTGAGAGTGAATGGTTGTTTGTCTTTATATGTGTCCCTGTGTCAGCTGAGATTGGCACAGCTCCTCCCGCGACCCTCATGTGGAGGATAAAGCGGTAGAAGATGGATGGATTTAGATATTATTCAACATCCTAACTTTGTGAATCATTTGGTCAATCAAATTTGGTCTGAGGCTCGGCTGCAATACCACCAAGGCCCACAAGTGGGTCGTGCCCCACACTTTGGGAATCACCGTAGTTGACTGTTGAATTGTTCTCTCTTAAGCCTCTGAGGAAAAACTGGATTGGTGAAGCATCTTGTGGTTTGCAGGGTTTAAGAGGAGATGCAGGAGATTCACTGGACAAACAGTTTAATTGTAATCCATCCCAGTTACTGCCGCCGCTTAACACTGCGCCATCCAGGCATGCACCAGTGTAGAAACCACTTCATGCTACAGTGGTATCTGCTTTCTCCCAGAGCCAAAAATAAGTGGTGGTTGGGGGGATTGTAATGTGGACCTGTCACATGAATACATGCACGCACGCTTCTACACACAATGTGAAGTGAGAGTGTCCTGGTTGTCGTCAGTGAGGAATCTGTCAGATAGCGTCCGTTTTACGGTGATTTATAAGTCAGGTCCAGGTTCAGCAGCTTGCTTTGAGATCTGAGCAGGAAATAAATAAGGTCAGTGCTGAATTATGTACAGGAGTAGTGAAGGAGAGGCACTTGTTTGCGCCCCAAACTTCAGGTAAATACCTTTTTTTTTTATTTTGACAAGTGGATGACAAAGTTTTCTCTGAGCGCTGGGATGTTGTGACGTACACACTATTACACTATTAGAAATCTTTGATTTTAGACGGTATCATGAACATATGGTGGGGATGGAGTGGATGATGAAGTTTTGCACCGTCATGTCTAAATGTAACTGGAAACCACACAAAGTATTTTCCCCTGCTCTCTGCCTTTGCCTGTGTGCGTGTAGTAGTTTCCCATATACTACACTGTTTCCTCTGCTTTATCTTGTATTTGTTCTCTGTGAATGAGGTCAGTGGACTCATGGAAAATGAATTGCCTTTTAGATTTCTGTAGCAATAACTGCATCTGAACCCAAAACATAGTTTTTGCCTTGTTTAACCCTTAGATGCACCTTCAAAAGAAGTTACGTTAACACACTTGGCACCAAAATGTGTTTTTTATTGTTTTAAACCAACATCAGTCCTTTCCATACATATCAAATATTAATGCATTTTTAAAACAAGTTTTTGTCTTGATGCACCTTCATTTTATGGTCTAAAAAAACAATAATAAATGAATTATTTCCAATATGCGTCATGCAAACTGGATTATTTTTGCTTTGATTATTATTGCAGACTGGTGGTATATGTGAAAGATAAGCAGAAACATTTGTTAATATGTATTATTATTATTATTATTGCAATGTCATATTTCATAGTTTGCTCATAAAAAATTAAAAAAAAAAATTTTTTAAAGACCCCATCGCACATATCAAACATTAATTCATTTATTAAAGTTTTTAACCCCTTAAATTGCCATGTTTTTGTCATGTTGCATCAAAAACAGTGATTTGAATGGGTTTCAATGAGGACATTTTTGTGCATAGGTGTGTTAGTGTGAGTATTTTTTGTTAACGTTATTTACAATGGACTAAAAGAAAAAAGAAAAAAGACACAACTTGGCATAACTTTTTAACAATATCCATGAAAAAAAGGATTACATATTCTAGAAATTAAAAGCCAAAAACACAAAACATATATCATGGTGCATTTAATCATTCACACCATCCATGTGTGTGAATGATTATATCTGTGTGTGTGTGTGTGATATTCTTTCTCTCCCTCTCTTCATCATCACCTCTGACAATGAGGTTGATTGGGTTGAAATTTTTCAGTGGATGTCGGTTCATAGCGAGGAAGAAGTGATTAAATGTAGCTGAGATTCCCCAGACGTGGATACACTGACACTCTGAGTGTTCTTGGCAGAGGTTCACGCTCGCTGAGAGGTTTCTCTGGTTTTTTTGAAGTTGACTGACTGTGAAACCCCCGTCAGAGTGGTTCACACCTGTGATTACACCATAAAAATACCTTTCCCTACGAGCTAAAGCCTCCTGCCACTGTGTCCTTTACACACGCTTATGATCCGTCCACAGATTTTACAACTAAAGCAACATAGCCACATATAATAATAATACTAATAATAATAATAATAATAATAAACTTTACTTTTCATACAAGGATAGCAGCTCAAAGTGCTTCACAGTGAAAGGAAAATACAATTTAAAAAGAAAAGAGATGCAAATACAACAGTGAAACACAACACAGGGTGGAATGAAATAGGAAAAGTACTGTAGTCAAAAGGTTAAATCCCTCTTTTAACTTTGAAATAAAACAAAAGATGCAAATAAAACAGTAAAATACTACACAGGCTAATGTCAATTTCAGTTCAAGTTCAAGCAGTAAAACATTAACAACATAATAGTAACCTTATAGTTTTGTTTTGTTTTTACTGTTAAATAGGATACACATATCAAAGCAATGAAACAACAGCTTAATTGATTCTTTTCATCACTGAATAATCAAGATTCTTAGTTTCAACAAACCAAACCCAAAGATATGTAGTTTGGAAAGATGTGAAACGGATAAATTAGTTGATATTTTAACTTAATCCTCACAACCAACAGTTCACAAAAAAACATTTGGAGAAAATTGCCATATCACACTGGTGCAAAACACACTCCACCTTCTTCTTCTTCTTTTTCTATTTAAAAGCATCCCCGTGTGTAAGTCGCAGCCTGCATCTTGGCCTGTTTCTGTTTTATAGTGCGATTGAATTTTTCTTTAATATCCTTCAAACCTTTTCCACAAAAGTCAAACTGAAGTTTCTCAGGCTAGAACTTCACAAACCTTCTCAGTTACAATAACAACAAGCGCTTCTCCATCCATACGAATAAAACCATCTTCTCTCTCTCTCTCTCTCTCTTCCTCCTTCTTTAAGTTGCGTTGTCCAGTATCTATATCACTGATTTACTGCCAAACACGCCCTACCTTCTGGCTCACAGATGTGAAACCTCAGACCGTTTACAAATGTGAATAATCTGACACTGTGCTCCAGAGGTCTGGAGACCGCGCCGTCCAATGATTCAGCAGCTAAATTCATCCCGACACCTACTGAGTGACTGATGGCATTCTCAGAGGCCGAGTGCATCCCTTCATTGGCCGGACTATTTGAGGGTTCATGCATGTGGGTGTGTGCGGCTGTGGAGGTGATAATCAACAGTGGCTGCGGGGGGAACTCTCCTTGTCTGTGTTGTTGTGTCGTGTGCTGTGGAGCTGTCTGGAACCGGGTCTCCCAGTGTGAACCCCGCTCCCGCCGTCCCGTGAGCTCACCTCTTGTTGTTCCCTCTTCCACCTCCTCTCAGTCAGCCTCCTGTTCCCCATTGAAGAGCCTCTCTCTCCACGTTTTGCCTCTGGGAAGTGTCTTGGAGGTGTATGTGGCTTAGTCTGTAGAGGTTTAAACAAGAGAGGAGGCTGAAGGGGGCTTTGCTGCTGGCGATCAGGGGGCAGCTTTAAGTAAGAGCCCACCAGCTGGTCTCTTCCCGCCTGCTGGCCTCTGTCTCATCTGTCCATGTAGGCAGAGAGGAGAAAACCAGAGCAGGCTATAGAGGAAGTTGCCTCATCAGGATTTGCTGTCTTTGGATCGTGGTAGTTATTTTTGAGGGAGGTGTTGTTGGAGGTTAGGGGGGTGTTGAGGCTGCAGGTGGTGCTATAGGGAGTGTGTGGTTTTTGTTTTTTTTTTCCTTTCTTGGGAACAGACCGAGCAGCCCACACAAGGCCACACAAAAATGTTGGGAAGAGGACAAAGTGGAGGATTTCCCTCCGAGACGACAGGTGAACTCACGCAGCAGAGGTAAGAAGAAACCTGTGATAATCCGTGCAAAATCAGCAAGATACAGTGTTTAATGTACAGGCACATGTCTGCTGCTCACTTGGCTGTGTGGGAAATGCATTTGTCCCACTGGGATTAAGGTGATGCATAATTCTAGAATGCACTGCCGTTTTCTAAAAAAAAAAACTATGTTGGCACTTGGCAGGACGTTTTGTGCAAGATTAGTTCTTCCAGAGGAATGTGTCCATGCATGAAATTGTCTCCCACAGTTGGTATTGAAATCAAAGGAGTTTGTGATTTCTTTCCTATGAAATAATGGAATATTTAATGCAGTTCTGTTGTTTCGATGGAAAATGTGCAAACGAGTGTCGGAAACACAATTAACTAAAAACTTTAATCAAAGAAACTTTGATGCGGGCTGCAGAGTTCAGGTTTTTACTTTCAGCGCAAACGCCAAGACGGAGAAAACAAAATGTTGTTTGGGGATGATTTTTCAAACATGTAACAGGCTTTAAATGTCCAATTAGAACATTGAATCCTTTTTATCCTTATTAAATGAAATATAATTAATGAATCCGTTTTATAAATGTGTTGAAAACACTACATTTTATGCTTCTATCCTAACTCTCTGCCGTGTTATGCAGATTTCTTTTTTCCCAGTAGTTGAAGATTAAATTGAGTAAGGAATGATTTAAAAAAAACAACATATATATACATATATATAATCCAGTAATTGTCAGGAGGATTATTTTCATTTGGACATTAGTAAACATCGGTGTAAAAACGTGGACATTTAAATCTCAGTCTCAGAAAACGAAATTGTTTACACGTCTCTTACGTGGACTTAACGAATAAGACAAATTGTAAATGTGTGTTTACAATTTGTTTTTGTTGGCGGTGACAATTTTGACTCATTACTGATTTTATTTCAGATCAGTGACATCAGAGTGACGTGTGTGTGTGTGTGTGTTTTTTCTAAAATATGGGCCAAATAGATTAGCCCATCGTATATTGCATTAAGATTCTGTATATGTAGACCTACATTTGATGACACAGTTGCATTATGGGTACTAAGGCAAGTTCTAATGTAAATGACAATTTAAGGTAAATGACAATTTTTATGGTTAGTTTCAGGTTAGATCGGTAGTTATGGTTAAGGTCAGAGTAAGAAATGAATAGAAGTGAATGTAATGTCTTCTGAAATGGAAACCTGACAGTGTGTGTGTGTGTGTGTGTGTGTGTAATATGATGTTTAAGTCACAGATTGCACCTTTAATCACAGGAGCATTCTCACTACCAAAGACTTTGTTTCCGTTTGTGTTCACGATGACAGGTTAATGTTGTCCTTCAGTTCATCTGCTCTGCCTTTAAATGATAGAAAAACACCGTGAACAGGACGCCGGCTCAGTGTTGGCTGTTGTGTTTGAATCTATAAGATCTTTAAATTTGAAGTGGAATATGTTGCATGAGGACATCAGATCTCTCTAAACCTTTTTTTTCTAAAGCGTTTTCTAAAATGTTCCCTATTTCTTTTAGATTGCACTTTAAACAAACAGGTTAAATACAGCAATTGGGTAAAATACGAGTCATAAGCACAGCTTTAACTGTAAGTTTGTCTATTGTGTAAAAGTAAAGACAAAGATCGGACAAAACCAAACTAGTTTCATGAAGATTTTGCAAATGTAGCATTTTAATTTGGATACAGCAATATCTGCAAGAATAAAATCCAACGGTATATGTTTGTTGATGAAAACTGAGGACAGTTTAGTTGCAGCATTAAGGACGTGTTTGTTTTTTTTGCTAATCATTTTCACATCAGGCCTCTGACTTTACCCCCGTTTTCCTCTCTCTCTCTCTCTCTCTCTCTCTCTCTCTCTCTCTCTCTCTCTCTCTCTCTCTCTCTCTCTCCCTCTCTCCCTCTCTCTCCCTCCCACCTGCTGGCTCTATATCACTCTGTCACAGAAGGGGAAAGTTGTCTCAGCAAACACGCGGCGCATCATCTTTACACTTTGTCGTGACAATGTCCCAGGAACAGTTAATCCCAAACGAGTTGTGCTCTTTTGACATTTTATTCTGCTGTATTCGGGTTCGCGCTGAATGTGCTGATGATATTTGACAGTTTGATAAATGTCAAATGTAGTTATCTTGTCTTAAGGACACTCTGTTTGCTGTGAGGCTTTAAAGAGTGAAACCTCCTTTATTTATTCAGACATCTTCTCACTCTCAATGGGCAATACATTGACAGCAGAATAACGATATGGAAATAACAGCAAAACTCCTTTCAATAAACAAAAATAATCACAGTTTAATGGAGTAAATAAAGGAGTAGAATTAAGGAACCTATTAAGCACATATTAGCACCTTATTCTACTGCTATTACGATATGAATAAAGGTCGGTTATTCACACCATTATTCAGAAACAACAAAGTTCTGAATAATAATAAAACAATCTTGATTCATGTCCTTGTTAATGGTGAATATGTGTACCTTTAATATAAAGTGTTACCGAATAAAGACCTCATTAGAAAACAAAAATAAAATGTCGTTTTCAAAGATCTTTTTAACTCTTTAACACCTAAGCCTCATAATGTCTGTTTTTTTTGCTTGTTTTAAGCATAAATGGGCCAGAAAATGTCCTATGAGTAAGTGCTTTTGTCCATTTTTCCACAATAACTTTTTTGATATGGCAGCTATTTACAATTTACTGCATGTTAAAATAGTGTATTAACAATTTAAATAGAAGAAAAACAAAACGTTTTATTGAGTAAAACACATGAACACCAGATTGTTTGTTAAATTTGAAATTTGAACAGTGTAAAACAAATTAAAGTATTATTTGTTTGAGTTTTTGTCTTAATGTCCAAAAACAGGCCTAAAAAATGGAAACTACAGCGTGTACAGGTGTTTTTTCCAACTCTCTCCTCTCTGGTGACAAAACCGCTTATTCACCTGCTTCCTGCAACAGTGCGAGTGAAATTACTGTAATAACCACACGTTTGCTTTGACGTGCAACTTCTCAACTTTCAGAAACTGTTTGTAATTTTTGCGTAATTTACGGTAATGCAAACGTGCACTGTTTTTAATGCTTTCTTTGTTACCTGTTATTCACATTTAAGAAGCTGAAACAATCGGAAATCTGCTTTTTAATCATGAAAAAAGTCTCAAAAATAGTTGACGATTAATTTAGCAATTTTAGCTCATTTATTTTACTGCACTCTGTGATCCCTTTCTCGCCGGACTGCAGGAGAGCTTCTGTGCTTGGACTGAACTTGGTCTTATGCACAAATGGCAAAGAATCTTGAATATTGTGACTGACTATTGCCCGGCCCTAAAGAAAATCCATGTCTAATGCTTTCAAGCCCTCATTGATCTCCCGTCTGCTCCTCTCATCTCCGACAGCCTCGCCGCGTCTGTGCTTAAGTCTTTTCAAAATATTGGAGCGAACCTCCGTGTGTGCTTTGATTGAAGCGAGAGTTTCAATCTTCTCCTATTAGCAGGAGCTAATGTGTCGAGCTCTCCTGCGCCTAATCTGGCTCCGCCCGTGTGCTTGTGTGGACTTAGATGTGATGAATGATTAGTGAGGCGGCTTTACAGCTCGGTGACACTGTGGGGACTTCCTCTGAGATGTGTGGCATCTGTTTGAACAACGCCACGGGGATTTTATTGTGTTATTCTAAAGGACACAGATGTTTCTGGGGACCACTTTCATGTTATCTATACACACTAGGCAAGTCAGAGAGGAGGCGGGACTAAAGGGAGAGCAAGTATTAGAATTGTTTGAGTGTTTTTCTCCTTAAAAAAATTTATTTTGATCACACAAATTTGTGGTGTTAACATAAAATCCTCCCTGCCTGCTGAACACGAGATGATATCTAGTGTTTTTTTATATATAACTTTATTAAAAGATAAATAAATAAATATATATATATATATATATAATATAAAACAAACAATTGAATCAACAGTTGTAATATTTTGAGTATAAATATAAATGTATATCTGAGTATAAAGTCTCAGATGATGAGCTGTAACCTGCATCAAGATGAGAACCGCGGAGCATTTTGTGAAGTTACATTTTGATTTGAGCTTCACAAATAAAGAAATACTTAATATCTTTTGTCACATCAGCACCACATTATCTTTAGCATCAGGGCTTTGAAAAGATTCTGCAAGAAAGTGAGTCTGTTTGGAAGAAAGAATCACACACACATCAGGAAATCATCTGTATTGTGGAGGAGGAGGGAATTATAAACATTATACACACAAACACACAAACATGCCTTCTTCATTATACCCAGGCCCCGCCCCTCTCTACCTCCGTTGTCATCAAGCAAAAGATAAAAAGAAAAGAGAAAGACAAACACAAAAACACATGGGTATAATCTGTCATTCCAGAAATGTATTCTATGAAATATAACTTCAACTGGATTAAGCCGTGTCTAATACAAATCCAGGATGTGTGTGTGTGTGTGTGTGTGTGTGTAGCAGAAATGCAGTTTTCCCAGAGATCCCAGAATTGAACAAGCTCAGTACAGTTGTGTGTAAATGTGGAGTATTATCTAAAGAAATCATTAAAAGTGATTGTTTTTGGTTTGACTACAAAAAACCCATCATTTTGAGGTTTGTGAAACACAGATAAACATTTTGCAACATTTTGGGACATTTTCTGGACCAATGAGCTAAATAACTTTTTTTAAATTTATCCTTTATTTATCCACGAAGGTCACATTAACAATACAAGATCTCTTCCAGAGAATCCTGGTCAAGATAGCACAGATCGTACACATAGATACAGAAACCTATGGAAACCCATTTCTGACAGACAAAAAAATAATAATTAAAAAGTCGAAATGATGAGATAAAAAGTTGAAATTCGAAAGTCATTTTTTGTCTCATAGTTATGACTTTTTATCTAATAAATATGACTTTATCTCATAGTTATGACTTTTTATCTAATACATATGACTTTATCTCATAAATATGACTTTTTATCTCATAAATATGACTTTTTATCTCATAAATATGACTTTTTACAGGAGATTTTCTGGCCCTTTTATGCTTAAAATAAGCCTGCTTAGGTGTTAAAGGGTTAAGACACAACCAACCTACAGATTCCTATAAAATACAGTGGTGAGTGCGTGAACTGACATTTGTTATAAAGCGTATTACAGCGTGATATTCAGAGTCCAGTTTCTCAAAAGGCTGCATGCGTGTAAATCCCATAATCCCATAATCTAACACAGATTAGAATGAGCACTGTGCAGTTCTCAATTTATTATAATAATAATAATAATAATAATGATAATAATGGTTAGCTGTCGCCCTAAACTCCCTCCACAGCAGCAGCTCTTGCTCACTACAGCCACAAGTAGCAGTGGATTATTTGTGTCCTGGCCTCGCTGGTGAAAACATTAGTCTCCCCTTTGCTTACAGTCATTGTGTATTTATTGTGTGTCACCTCCTGAAGTCGTACAACCGTCTCCCTCCCCCCACCGCCGCCACCTTAAGCATGTGTTCATTGCTGTGTTGACACGTGGCGGCAACTGTGGCTAATCTTGATGTTAAATGGCTGACAGTTGTGTGGCACCAGACGGAAACCACTGAGCTCCTCAGAGTTGGCCAACACGCTGGCGTCCGCTCCGACGGTGACAAGTCTGCGGTGCGTCCTGTAATCAGATCATTAAATCAGCGTGATGGGAAACACACCTGTGACACCGGCCCTCTATAATTCAAAGTGACACAAAGCACAACGCGCGCGCGGGCTCTGCGCGCGACACACGAGGCCCGGGATAACGGGTTAAAGGTCAATTCCGTGACATTTAGAAAGGGTTTATATGTTATAAGATAAGATAAGATAATATAAGATAAGATAAGATAGATAGATAGATAGATGGATAGATACCTATATGTACCTATACCCCATTCCTATTATACACAACTCAATGTATACACCGCTTTATCCCATCACCAAATATTTACATATTTACAGTATTTTATACTATAATAGTTCTTAATGTTTTAAGTACAACACAATAACATGTCTGGCTGCAATCACCATCCTGGATTAAACTGCTGCTCTTCATCCACATTTGTATTTTGTATATTCTTTTAAACTGATGTATGTTTTTAATTCTGCTTTAATTCGTCTGTTCTAGACTGTGCCATCATTTAACCCCCTGAGATTTAAACCCACATACTTTTTAAAGTTGTCCTGGCACGCTGTATTTTTAAATTTAGATTCCCCTCTTAAATGATGTCGCCCTTGTCTCTCAGATCAGATAAAATAGTCCCTCAACAGGGATCGATTGCAACTATTTTGATAATCGCTTTTTTTTTAAATTCTTTAAATTTTTTTAAACAACCTCTCTGCTTTTTCAGTTTCTTACCATGAATGAGAATATTTTCTGCATTTTGGGTTGTGGACAAAACAAGACATCATTTCCCGGGTTGGTAAGAGATTTTCTGAACCAAACAAGTACATAATGAATTGAGAAAATAATAATGAATCGACTATGGACATAATCGTCAGTTGCAGCCCCATACAATACAGGAACATATTCAATAGTAAGATAATAACAAATAGACTCGTATGTGCAGTATAGACAGTTATATTTGCAGTGTTTATTTTCGAACGTTGGAAATCTCTTCTGCCCTCTTCATGTTTAAGGCCAAAGAAGCTTGATGTTCTTCCAGGTGTGCAAAGGCCGCCGTAGTTTTGTTCGTGTCCATTTAGAGAATTCTTTTACATTATAGTTTGTGAATAAACGTATATATAAACCTTCTTCCATGATGATATGAATGTATTGTTGCAGCCCTGAGTGTGAGTGAGTGTGAGGAGGGAACTGATATCTTCACTCTCTGGTACTTGGCAGCTCCAGCAAGAGACAATCAGTCAAGTTCTTTGGGATCAGCCGGCTCCTCTTCATTACCTTTTTGTGTGCTTTAAATAAATGAGCTGGCACAAGTGAAAGGTCTCAGTGTTAACAGCAATGAAAACTGACATGGTGGCACTCTCACTCACTCACTCATTCACTGTCCCTTTGAAAATATAAAGTGCAGGCTGCAGGATTTGTGTTTTGACAAAAACAAGAATGCCCGTGGGACATTTTTGTAGTGTAACCAGTTTAATTTCTGACAGAGCCTTTAATCAGACTCCTGTGGAGCCCCTAAACAAATGAAATAGTAAAAAATGAGTTATAAAGCGCTAAAATATAAGAATAAAGTCCACCTTTATAGACGGGCAGCCACAAAAATGGACACAGGAGAAACGTACAACTAAAACTAAAAGTTCCATATGCCGTCAGGTAAACAATGGACAATAATTGTTAATGTTATTATGAATTCTCTCTTTGTGTGTGTGTGTATGCTGCGCACACATCTGAAGTGCACTAAGACCACATAGTTTTATAGATTACATAGAAAAAAGAAATCTCCATATAATTCATACTTTTTTTGGAGAACCCATCAGTTCTCAAACATGAAGATCTTTATGCATTGTGTGTATGTATATATTTTTATATGTATATATATATATATATATGTATATATAATGTGTTTTTTAACTCAAACTTTTCCATCATATGATTACATTTTTCGCTGCTGAGGGACCATTCAGCTCATTGTTACACGAGCAAAGGTTCTTGTTTCAGTTTGTTTTTTACGTTAGAATCATTGTTAAAGTTCTCATCAGTGACGGTCATTGAATAATAAAGTTTTCGAAATAGTCAGTAGTTGAGACCAGTTGCCTCTCATGTATTTGTAATATTGTTTTAAAAAGAAACTCTACATAAATTCCCTAATTCTGATTTAAAGGACACGTCTTTTGATGATCCTTATATAATCCACATATATGGGATCACTGCGTGTTGGTAAAGTAGTGAACCATTTTGCTCGACATTGGGAACAGAACATCCCACATGAGTGTGTTGTTTTTGTGTGAAGCTTGGCTCAGGTATGTGGGCACTTTGATTTCAGGATAATTAATCCCATCGTTTGGTCCCATGAGTCACAAGTGAGTCAGATCCTGTTTTAAGATCTCGTTGCTGCCGTGCTATTTTTCTTGTGACAATGCTGACATGGACGAGTATGAGGTTTACGCTTCTGACGATTCAAGAGCTGCCTATAGGTCTTTTATTTTAAGTCTGCTGGAGCTCGTGTTGATATTTATTGTGACCTCACAAAAGTTTATTTTTACAGCACTATTCATACACAGGGCAACTCAAAGTGCTTTACAAGAAAATCACAGAATGAAAGCAAGACATTAAAATGACATGGAACATAATAAAAGCAAGACAATACAATTCAAATAGTAATTAAAATCATGGGAGATAAAAGTGTGATTTGCCAATACAAAGTGCATTTAACCCTTAGAACACAGAGCATTTGGCTGCTTTTTTTCCATCACTTTGTTTAAACGCACAGTATATACAGAGGTTATAATGTCTTATATCCTTTTTTCCAGCACAACCTAGGCTATCTTTTCACCAACTATATAAACACACCTGAGCAAAACGTACCCAAAATGTGTAAAATTGGATTGAATTTGTGAAATTTGGAAATACTTCACAGTTCAGAGTTCACTTTTTACATAAGAAGATGCAAAAAAACACTCTTTTTTTTAAAAGCCTGAATATGTGACCTATAAACACACACCCCCAGGATGTCCATATAAGGAGTTGGATATTATTCCCATGACAATTTACCATGGGTGCACCTGCGGCACAGATCAAAAGACAAGAATGAATTGATAACTAAGATGATTATTTAAGAAAAAGCTACAGTAAATCATAATGTTTAAATGAGCTGCCCCTTAAGTGTCCAGGAAGTTTGTTCTGTGAAACACACAGTAAACCTGTTCCTGATGATATTAGAGCTCTGGGTGCTTCATAGGGATAAGTAATAAGTCATAGGATGTAATCCCAACTGGGGTGAGCCAGATGCACACGTTACACATTTCACCTATCACCTGACCCACCAAGAACTCTTGAGACTATGAGTATGTGACCAGGACACGAACTGGCCACTTTATTAGGTACACAGGACACCTAATAAATTGGCTCGAGTGGCACCTTGTGTCGTCCTGTGCTTGCGGGAACTCATCTGCTTCAAGGCTTGACACGCTGTAGTTGTTGTTCAAAGATGGTCGCCTGCATACCTTGGTTGTAACGAGTGGTTATTTGAGTAACTGTTGAGTTTCTATCATCTCGCACCAGTCGACTCTGACCTCTGGCATCAACAAAGACATGCTGTTCACTGAATGTTTTTCACTTTATTTCATTCTCTGTAAACGCTAGAGATGCTTGTGCACACATAAAAAAATCTCCGTAGCTTCTGAGATCTGCAGACCAGCACATGTGGCACCATCAAAGTCACTTAAATGACCTTTCTTTCCCCACTCTGATACTAAGTTTGAACTTCAGTAGATGCCTGTTTCCCTGCAGGACAAACAGTAGAAGAGTGGAGGTGTTTAGATGATACCTAAAGCCACCTCTAAGTCGCACACGGCTCTCAGGCCAGCTCTAACAGCTGAAACCGGCGGACACTGGCACACGTGTGTTCACCCCAAAGGAATCTTGCTTCGAGATTTGCGATTTGGCCGCTGCCATGTTGACATTTTGCAAAACGGAAGATAAAGACCTTGCAACCAGGCTCCCTAATGGACAATAGCAGGAGTTAATCACACTGTGTCCACTCACGTGTGCCATACTTTAGCATCTGTTTTCCTCCAGAGGGGAACATCATTTACAAAATGACCCCCTGTTCTGGTAGCGCTCGGTAGGTCATTCCACCAGCGTGGAACGACACATGAAAAGAGTCTGGAAACCAGTGGAATCACAGCTAATATTTTTGTTTGCTGGTTGGCTTCAGGAGAAACCAGAGGACGACCTAAAGCAGGGCTGTCAAACTCATTTTAGTTCAGGGGTCACATACAACGCATTTTGATCTCAAGTGGGCCGGACCAGTAAAATAATAGCATAATAAACTATAAAAAACAAGATCTCCAGATCTCTTTCCCTTTGTTTTTACAATTAATGAAGTATCTTTTTATAAAACCTGAAAGTTCTTCAGAAAAAATATGTTAAATTATAATTAATATTATGCACAATTTTACCATTTACACTTACAGATCACAGTGGAGCTACAAAGCCACAGAACATTTAGTCACAGGTATCTGAAACTGACAAATCTAGAATTTCACTTTATGAGCAGACTGTAATCATAATGTGGAATTTAAACAAATTCATTCTGTGGGCCGGATTGGACCCTTGGGTGGGCCGGTTCTGGCCCCCGAGCTGTATGTTTGACCCCCCTGACCATAAGTTTTTAGATATGGTCTTTAAAAATAACATAGTTTATAATATTTTTTTTGTTTCTTTTCTGTCCATAAAGAAGTTTAAAAACCACAATGAACCAGTTTCTAAATAGAGATCACACTCACACACATCTGTCAAGGCTGCTAGGTTTCCACATCCCCATCACTACCAAAATCCTATAATTTCTTCTTTGGACCGAACAATATAACAATATTTATCAACATCGTCTATAATCTGCTCGGACGAGATGATCAGTAATCCGAAAAGATTTGCTAAAACTAATTATTACTAATTTTTGTGTCATTTCAGAAGTCTGTTCAATCACAAAGCCACATCATGAACACAGAAGTGTATGTGTGTGTGCTGTTTCTGCCAGGGCCAGTGGTGATACAGGCTACACAAACACCACACAAAATGGCAGTGAATTAATGTTAGTGTGTGGCGATAATCACTGTTAATACAGCAGAGAAAGTGTGGACATGAATATTTGAACAGGCAAACAAAGTCCCATGCTGTTACAGGGCAGAAATACTCTGGTCGACAAGAAGAAGTCACTCGTAAATGAATGGAGGTTGATTGTAACTGATTCATTAAAAAAAGCGAATGTAGGTTTTCACTTAACTTAACTTTCCTTAACTAATCCTCACCCTGTAACTTTCAGGGTGAGGATGAGTCGGTGCCCCCCCCCCCCCCTCCCATCAGCAGGGTCTGGCTATGTTTAGGTCCCTAATAGCAGAGATGCCAGACTCACCCTCTTAACCCTGGAAGAGATCTAGTCTGCTCAGGAGGGAGCAGCAGCAGCAGCAGCGAGGCCAGTGGTGATAATTACCCATCTATAATTATTCATAATCCCCAGATAAATGATCTGCGGGTGAAATATGACTCGTCTGTCTTTGACGTCAGTGGGTGAAGTGTCCATGTCTGATTGTGTTCGCTAACGGCCGTAGACCGGGGAGATATGTATGTGTTTGTTTTTTTCCAATGAGCGTTTGATTTTATTCCCACTGGAGAAAAAGTGTCAGCTGGTCGAGGCTTAAACTGCATTAAACGGTTAATGTGACGTCAAGCCTACTCATAACTTAAATGAACTGATGTAACATGGTCGCAATTCAGTCTTGCCGGGCTGAAGCACATGTGCCGCTGTTGTTCGTGTTGATTTATCCCTGAGGTACCGTTGTGGAATAAACCAAATGAAGTGCTGACTTATCACTGACGGGTCCTTTCTGACAGGTTTCTTACACATGACCTTCTTCTACCTTTCATTCTTTCTTTCTGTCTCATATGTAAACATACCTGCATTTTTAGTTTGGCTTTTAATTGAATTTCTATATATTTATTTGTTCTTTTTATCTACAGTATATCTGTTTTAGATGTAATGTTGCTTTTGTAGTATGGGCACGAGGTGTAATAGGAACAGATGTGTGCATGGTTTAAGAGGGACAGAAGGCCGACATGTACAGTATGCTTAACCATTTGCTTTTATTTCTGACAAATACAAATGATGGTGTTATTAAAATATAAAAATACCTTATATCAACATACCACAAAGAAAACACAAAAATCACTCCCAGTGGCTCCCAGTCCCTTTCCAAGCAAAGGTTTCAATAATCGAACATAAACCTGCTTCCTTTTTTTATCCAGTCCCCCCTTCAAGCTCATTCAGTTTGTTTTGGTTGAAGCAGGATATGAGAATAATGTTTGTCAAAGTAAGGTTGGAGACCCCTGCTTTAATGCTTTCTCATCACATGTCTAATAAGATCAAACCAAGGGAAATCAGGTCATACATATTTAGTTCCATTTAAACTCTGTGTTTTATGACTCCGTCAGTCTGATATTTAGTCTTTACCACGAGTATCTGGTCAAAATCACTGAATCTGGACATAGGAAAAAGTAAGAGGAAATTGAATACGAGCCATAAACCTGAATGATTCACTGAGCACTGGCTGTAAATGGACACGTGTGCCGCTGCCATCGTGTAACTGCATGTGTGCGCCTCACTGCAGTGTATTCATGTCAGCTGTGTGAACCTGTTTTAAACTAAAAGGAAAAAGAAAAAAGAAAAAAGGGCTGAGTGCTGTTTTGTTTGTGAAGGAAGTAAATAAAAACCAGCAGCACTGAGTCATATTATTGGCTGTTACACAGTTGGAGTATTATGCTTTTGAAAAGGTTGGTAGGTGGTAAATGCATCAGCACCACTCTGATATTATTTAAAAGGTGTAAAGGGACTGTATCTGACTCATGAAAGAGTGCTAATCAACTTTTTCCTGATTTGATTTGTGTGGATGCCAGGCCTTGTGTGATTATTCTAAGTTTGACTTGTCTGCCTTGTTTGTGCAAAGCTTCCAGAGCCACTTGTTTATTTTTGGGTATGCAGAGTGATGTGTGTACGATCTAAAACTATAGCTTTTACATGTATCATGTTGCCTTGTCTTACACATCCAGATTTATGGATCCAGGGTCAGCAGTGTCCCACAAGATCATCATATATGTTCTGTCCTATCAAAGAACAAGTCACCACCACTTAGCTTAGTGATTTTTCACGTTGTTTTTTTAAAGTACAAATATGATAGACATGTGGTAGAAGAGGGCTTATTAGCACTGTTCACACTTATTTAAACATTTGACATTAGCAATGTGTGACAGCTCAGAAAAGCTCAGTGATTTGTGGCGGCGTAAAGGGACAGTTGGACATGTTCTCATAGCGTGGTTGGCTCATGTTGCATTCAGGCCCCGCTCGTATTTGTTTCCTCGCCTCTGAGGTGTAAGGAAAAGCCGGGCTGAGGCAGCAGGTAGTAAAAAGTTGTTCTCGGCCTGGCACTTCAGAATACGTGCCGCTTTCTGCCGGGAGCACCAGGTGTGCAGTGCATCAATTATCAGACGTGACATGACCCAAGCACAACCTGCTGCCCCGTCACGCCCCGCGGTGCAGAAGAGCAACTCAGAAAATGAAACTTTAAACTGGATTAGAGTGTCCTGAGATCCACTGTGGTTTACTCTCTTTACCTGTCTCACAGTTGCTGACAGAATCGTTGCCATGTTGCTATTGTGATCCACAGTGGATGAATATTCACAGTGGGTTTGCTTTACATGCGGTCCATTCAGAAAGTGTGAGGACTCTGATGCAAACTAATCCAGTTTCATTTAGGAAAACAACACGGTTGGCCGAAATGCTGTACAGTAACGTTCAAATCATTCAAATCCAAGACATACAGTACACAAACAACAAAAGACACCCTACACGTCTCACACTAAAAGTATAAAAAGAGCTCATCCATAACTAAAATAAACAACAGTTAATTGATAGAGGCACACTGCTAAGGAAAAGAGGAATGTTTTAAGATGTGACTTAAAAAGAGGGCAGTGAAGCTACTGCACCTGCCTCATGTCGACACGCAAGAACTAAAGACTGATAACATTTCTGTTTTTAAGCACGTTATTTGAAAGTGTAGCAGGATAATAATGCAGCTCATACAGTATAAATACAGTCTGCCCCACACGAGAGGATAATTGTCCAGATCTCGCTCGAATCCTTTCCTTTCCCAAGGATTAAAACAAAAATCTGTTGTGTCTCCACATCTTCCACATTTTTAAGTCAGATTTGAAAATCTAAGACAACTTCATTTTGACATAAACAGCCACAGAGGGGGAACACACGGTGGTGCATGTGTTTTGCACTATTGCCTCACAGGCCTTTCTGTGTGGAGTTTGCTTGTGTGTGTGAGTGGGTTTCCTCCCACAGTCCAAAAACATGCAGAGGTTAATTGCACTCTCTAAATTGGGTGTGCGTGTGAGAGTGAATGATCGTTTCGTCTCTATATGTGTGTCCCTGTGATGGACTGGCGACCTGTCCAGGGTGTGACCCCGCCTTTTGCCCTATGGCAGCCGGGATTGGCGCCAGTGACCCCCGCGACCCTCATGCGGAGGATAAAGCGGTAGATAATGAATGAGTGAAGGCACAGAGAAAAGCATGAGTGAGGATGTCTCTCATGACAGTTCTTATTGAGCATCAGCACAGAAGAAAACAGGTGTGATTGTCTTCACATAGTTCATGACGTTAGAGTTTATGTTCACCCTTTATGTTAAAAACAGAAGGAAAATGACACTCCAACAGTAGCATAAACGCAGGGGGAAATACTGTAAATGCATAAATGACTAAGAAAGACCAGTTGACCTGGATGCAGTCTCCATGTGATTATTGCTGCTTATTATAGGCTCCTGTTGCATGCATGATTATATGAGCTTACCTTACCTAACAGTATTTTTGAGCTATTATTGGAGGCTCCTGGTGGTTCACCTGGTAAAGCAGGTGCTTCTTGTACAGAGACTACAGTCCTCAGCAGTGACTGTCTCCACAGGAGAGGTTAAATATGCCCAAGTGCAGGTGTAGTTTAAGAAAGTGTAAGTGGCTGCAGTATCTGTCACTGGCAGTGTTTTATAAAGACAGTCGTGTCTCTTGGGTGCTGTACGGAGTGAAAGGTCTGCACTAAAGGAACTCTTATTTTAGAGAAACACTTCAGCTACAGTTACTCAGCTTCCCTCCTCAGCTATTTCACACTTTAGCTGCAGGTTTTACACCAGTGGGCTCCCACAGAACTCTGGACCACATTTATGTGGGATTCAGGGATTAGATTTCAATGGGCTGAGCCACTCGAGAGACAACAGTGCCACCAGTGAGAAACCGAGTGAAATCAAAAACCCACATCACTTTGTTAAACTCTAGTAGTCCTGATTTCTTGAGGAACTCAACGTTGACCTTGTTTGGACTTTTAATCATTTTTTGACACTCTTCCAAAGTGTGATTTCTCTCACAGAACAAGCACGGTTTGGTGAAAGCACCGTTGGGATGTATAGTGTCAGCCTCTGACATTTGCTTATTAAATCTCTCAGTTTTGACTGGGGTAGCATTCGTGACAAAGCAGACAATCATCGGACCCATGACGGATTTGACGAAATCAACGAACCTGGATCTTCTACCTCGTTGCTCTTGTATCTTATATGCACGCCACCTCCACTTTTCCATGAGTTTGTAGGGCAACTTTGATGCTATCACCCTCATGTTGGTGGGGTTGTGTAGCTCGTCCATGAATTCAACATCCTCCATGATGTTGCAACAGCTCACGAGAAATAATGAGAAGTCACTGAGCGCTTGTCTATCTTCCGACTGGATTTTAGGCCAATTACAGGCCTTTTCTAGTAAAGCCGAGGCAATCACCATCTCATTTCCATAGTGTTCCTTAAGGAGTTTCATTGCATAGTCATATGCAAGTTATTTATTTCATACTAGTTATTTGGATGCACATGTAGTTGGTGAGTGGTTTAGGAATCATTTTAAGTGTACTTCTTTTGTTGCCAGTGTTTAAACTGGTGGCTTAGGCAGTGGACAGGCTCATGGTTGGTGTTCATGCTGATATTTTGTGTGAAGTGGTGACTCATGTAAAGGTTTGTGGGTCTGGGGTGAGTCACTGTCCGTCAGAACAAACCTTACATAAGACTGAACTTGTGTGGCTGTAACATGGACCTTTTCTCTCTTTCGGTGGGAGTGGTGATTATTATGTCAGTGCTTTTGGCTCTTTAACTTTAAGAGAAATGTCAATAACCCGCCGTGTGTGTGTGTGTGTGTGTGTGTGAAAGCAAATCCAGTCATTACCTTTGGCTCCCCACCGCTCTCTTTTTTTTCCTTTATTTTTTCAACATTATTGGGTACAGTGGGTGAGACGGCTGTGCGAAGGTGTGATCACACCTGCCTTTTGGCCCAGCTCTTCTCAGAAAAGTGTGTTTTTGTTTTTCATCACTCTAGCTTTTAGAGAAAATGTGATTGTAATTAATTTAACCTTTGGTGTGTTTACTCTGTCTGGTGTTCATATTACAAAACACACGGGACTGCTTTGCCCTGACTTCATTGCACATTTGCTGCTTTATCTCACTCTTAGACAGTTTTTTTTCCAACATGGAAACTGAAGTATTTATTGCTCTGTGAATTGCTCACACCCCCACACCAAACTCCATAGAGAAAATCTTCAATTTTACATCACAGCACGCAGGAGAAGTTGATCCCCTGCGGCCTCCATCAGTAAGCTCAAATGTGTTATTTTTGGACTTTGGTGTTTGAAATCCTTTGTTCACATTTATATAACTGACACAAACTTGCCAAACAAGGCAACAGTAGATCAGCCGCTTCTGTGTCCCACCAAGCTAAAAACGCTGATTTTCTCAATGGGATTTGGTATGAGGGAGGACGTACGTCTTCAGTCCGGAAAAGGTAGTTGAACGATGAGATAAAGTGGCAAACATATTTTTAAGATGTATTGTATACTAATCAGGTGTAGACTTTATCTAGTGAGCAACAATCTGTCATTGTCTTTTGTGTCCCCGCATGTTTGCAGTGAGAGTGAGCCTTCATGTCTCAGGCTGCTTCCCGTGCAGTGCCAGCAGCATGTGCACGGTGACGTGATTGCTGATTATATGTCGGTGTCTCATACAAGCACACTTCAAAAAACCTCAACTATCGCTTTAACCCTTAATAAATTGCCGTGGGAATAATACACTATATAATAATTCCGTATATGGACATCCGGGGGGGGGGGGGGGTGTTTATAGGTCACATATTCAGGCTTTTAAAAAGTGGGTTCTTTTGTCTTCTTATGTGTTGTTGAGTCAAAGTTGTGATTCATTTTATATCAAACTTTTAGTCGTGATATAAAGGAGCAATAGTTGTGCACAAAATAGACTGTTTTTTTCTTGGATTTTTGTTCATAAATACGAGCTAAGTGAACTTTAGAAGTGTGACATAGTTCCAAATTTCACAAATTTTACAAAGTCAATTCAATCCGATTATAAACATTTTGTGTACTTTAAGCTCAAGTGTGATTATATAGTTGGTGAG